>NC_090363.1:12792088-13092088 GCF_035084215.1 Heptranchias perlo
ACGTGGCTGTAACTGGACAATTAAATGAAAAGAACTAATCAGCCAAGATTCCTGGTACTGATTCTGCTGAAAAGTGTGCGTGGTGTGGGCGTGGAGGGGGATCAGACTCGACTGACGACACTTCCGTGGGGGAATAGCCTACCAGCGCCCTGAGTCACAAATGAAATGGCCACTTGAGAGAGGTACCAGTGGGGGGGGGGGGGGGGGGGGAAATCAAGAACAAGGGGACATCATTTTAAAATTAGAGCTGGGCCATTCAGGAGGCAAATCGGGAAGCACTTTTTCAAACACGGGGTAGCAGAAATCTGGAACACTCTCCCCCAAACGCGGTAGATGCCGGGGGTCAACTGGGGCTTTCAAGACGGTGACAGACAGATTTGTGTTAGGTAAGCATATCAAGGGATATGGAGCAAAGGCAGGTAAATGGAGCTGAGGTACAGACCAGCTATGATACGGAACAGGCTTGAATGGCCCCGCCAGCAGTCAGCACCTTCACTGGAGGGGAAGGAAATGGGTGGGAGCAGAAAAGAGACGATATTTAAAAAGGAACATAATCAGTAAAGCCCACCTTTCCTGACGGTAGCCTGAGTCAGCAGGTCATCTTCACCGATGCAGACTTCAAGCACCGCCTGGCTGGGGCTGGACTGGCTCATGTGGATCTTTACGAACCTGAGAAAACGAGACATCACTTAATACCCACCATCTGAAAGAAGAGACTCGATGTCGGATCACTAAACACCCACTATTTGAAAGAGGGCACTCAACGTCCAAACCCGCTTGTTACAGATTGCGATTCCCCGCCCACACCTGCCCAAACTTCACCCACCCCCCCCCCAAAACTTTTGGCTCGTGTTGATCAAAAAAGTTGGTTCCACAAGCAGTCTGAGTGACCTGTGAAACGAGACCTGAGCTCTCGTGTGCCAGGCACAGGATAGTTGGCCCAGGATACAGATGGTATATTCAGCACAGCGGATAATAAGGTGCACACCACAACTTTTCGTCCCCTTTTGAAAAGGTGGAAAATAACATGCTGACAGGCCTATACGTGGTATGGTACAGCACACAAGGAGGCCATTTGGCCCATCGTGCCCGCGCGACTATCCAATTAGTCCCATTCCCCTGCTCTTTCCCCATAGCCCTGCAAATTTTTCCTTTTCAAGTATTTATCCAATTCCTTTTCGAAAGTAACTATTGAATCTGCTTCCACCACCCTTTCAGGCAGTGCATTCCAGATCGTAATAACTCGCTGCGTAAAAAACTGTTTCCTCATCTCTCCCCGGTTCTTTTGCCAATTATCTTAAATCTTGTCCTCTGGTTACCGACCCTCCTGCCAATGGAAACGGTTTCTCCCTATCTGTTCTATCAAAACCCTTCATAATTTTGAATATCTCTATTAAATCTGCTCTTAACCTTCTCTGCTCTAAGGAGAATAATCCCAGCTTCTGCAGTCTCTCCACATAACTGAAGTCCCACATCCCTGGTACCATTTTAGTAAATCTCCTCTGCACCCTTCCTAAAGTGTGGTGCCCAGAATTTAACACAATACTCCAGCTGGGGCTTAACCAATGATTTATAACTGTTTAGCATAACATCCTTGCTTTTGTACTCTATGCCTCTATTTAAAAATTGTAAACAATTTTACAACACCAAGTTATAGTCCAGCAATTTTATTTTAAATTCACAAGCTTTCGGAGGCTTCCTCCTTCCTCAGGTGAACGTTTGCTGGACTATAACTTGGTGTTGTAAAATTGTTTACAATTGTCAACCCCAGTCCATCACCGGCATCTCCACATCTATTAAAAAAGTTACAGATTCCTTATGCTTTTTTTAAAAAAAAAATAGCCTTATCTACTTGTCCTGCCACCTTCAAAGATTTGTTTCTGTGAACCCTCAGCTGTTCCTGCATCTAAAACTATTTGGTCAGATATTCATTCTTTCATAAGAAACAACAAACAAGCAAAAAGATATAGCGAGGTACAGAAGAGGGCAAATTAGAATACGTCCACAATACCTCCTTTATTTTGGGAATGCATTTCTTAAGAGTATGACAAGATTTCTAAATGAGTAGCAGACCTTTCTCGTTGGAACCTCCCAGTCAGGGAGTGTACAAAGCGAATCTCATTCCACCCACTTGAGCTTAGATTCAGTTCAGAGAAGGTTCACTAGTTGATTCCGGGTATGGAAGGGTTGTCTTATGAGGAAAGGTTGAACAGGTTGGGTCTGTACTCATTGGAGTTTACAAGAATGAGAGATCTTATTGAAACATAAGATTCTGAGGGGACGCGATAGGGTAGATGCTGAGAGGATGTTACCCCTCAAGGGGGAATCTAAAACTAGGGGGCATAGTCTCAGAATAAGGGGTCGCCCTTTTAAGATGGGAATGAGGAGGAATTTCTTCTCCCAGAGGGTCGTGAATCTTTGGAATTCTTTACCCCAAAAAGCTGTGGAGGCTGAGTCATTGAATACATTCAAGGCTGTGTTAGACAAATTTATGATCCGCAAGGGAGTCAAAGGATATGGGGAAAAGGCGGGAAAGTGGAGTTGAGATTAAAAAAATCAGATCACCCATGATCTCATTAAATGGCGGACCAGGCTCGCATGGCCAAATGGCCTACTCCTGCTCCTATCTCTTATGGTCTTATTCCTGTCAGAACAAAGGACAGTAGGAGAATTCCACACTGATAGCTGTAACTTTCCAGGCCTTCAGACTGGACTGTAAGTCATCCACAATTAGAGGCAACAGTGGGAATTCTTACACGGAATACCGATGGACAGGCACCCACTGCTTATGTGGTTGAAGGCAAATTATTGATCTGGTTTGGAGATTGGTTAGGCGGTAGAAGACAGAGGGTATGTACTCGAATTGGAAGGAAGTGACTAGTGGTGACCCACAAGGATCTGCGCTGGGGCCTCAACCATTCACGACGTTTATTAGTGACTTAGATAACAATAGAGAGCCATATATCTAAATTTACCAATGAAACAAAGCTTGGTGGCATAATAAATAGTGTAGACGGCAGCATGAAATCACGAAGAGATATTGATAGATTGGGCAAAACTGTGGCAGATGGATTTCAACGCAGCTAAGTGTGGTCATCCATTTTGGACCAAAAAAGGATAGATAAGTATTTTTAAATGGTGAAAAGCTAGGAACGGTGGTGGTCCAAAAAGATTTAGGGGTCCACGTACACAGATCACTAAAATGTCGTGGTCAGGTACAAAAATAATTTAAAAGGCTAATGGAATGTTAGCCTTTATAACTAGAGGGCTAGAATATAACAAGAAGGAAGTTTTGCTACAGCTTTACAAAGCCCTGATTAGACCACATCTGGAGTATTGTGCACAGTTCTGGGCACCACACCTTAGAAAGGATATAATGGCCTTAGGAGTGCAGCGCAGATTCACCAGAATATTACCAGGGCTCCAACGGTTAGATTATGAGGACTACATAAATTAGGCTTGTATTCCCCGGAATATAGAAGATTAAGGGATGATTTGATTGAAGTTTTTACAGTTTTGAAAGAAATTGAAAGGATAGATGGAAAGAAACTTTTTCCACTAGTGGGTGAGTCTAGGACAAAGGAACATAACCTTAAAATCAGAGTCAGGCCATTCAGGAGAGGAATTAGGAAACGCTTCTTCACGCAAAGGGCGGTAGAAGTGTGGAACTCTCTCCCACAAAGAGCAGTAGATGCCAGCTCAATTAATCACTTTACATCTGAGATCGATAGATTTTTGCTTCCCAAGGATATTAAAGGATATTGAGCCAAGGCGGGTGGATGGAGTTAGGATAAGATCAGCCATGATCTCTCTTCTGAGGTCTTGACTGAGTTTTTGCAATCACACCAATGTTGCAAGTGTCCCTCAGCTTTGACCTCAGTAATTGTCCCAGCATCGAGCTGTCTTGCTGCAGTCCGTTTCATTTGTGCATTGGAACGTTCCATCCTTGGTTATTAACCAGTTATAGTAATCAATTACCTGCAGATGGGTAGGGTGCAAGTTACAATATAAAATAAAATGGTAAGACTTGTGTCAAACATCAAACAAAAAAAAAACAGGCAGTGTGTGATTCATGCAGTACATTGTACAGTGGGGGTGGGGTAACGGGCAGAGTACAGTCCCCACCTCCTTGGACCGCCCATGAATATATCGGGCAAATGGCGCTAACCATCTGCCATTTCCACTGAAGCCAATTACCAAGGCGCCGCTTAGAACAGCCTGGCCCCTCCCTATCTCTGTAACCTCCTCCGTCCCTACAACCCTCCTAGATCTCAGCACTCCTTGCCTCTTACGGCTCTCCGATTTCCCTCGCCCCACCGTTGGCGGCCCGAAGCTCCGGAATTCCTTCCCTCAACCTCTCTCTCTCTACCCCTTTAAGACACTCCTCAAAACCCACCTCTTTGGCCAAGCTTTTGGGTCACCTGCCCTAATATCTCCTGATGTGGCTCGGAGTCAAATTTTGTTTGATAAATCGCTCCTGTGAAGCGCCTTGGGGACGTTTTACTGCGTTAAAGGTGCTATATAAATGCAAGTTGTTTGTTGTCGTTGGGAGTCAGCTGACAAGACCCAGTCTCCCCCCCCCCCCTCCCCTCCCCCAATGTAAACAAGATGCACCATTTCCAGGTGCCGCCTTATTTCACGGACTTATTTTATTAATTAACGTGCATTAACGAGGAAGCCAGACCCGAGACCGACCCCCATCCATCCCTCTCTCTCCTTCCTTCCCTCCCTCCCTCCCTCCCGGCCGGGCTGGACTCACGCGTCCAGCAGGGTCCGGGCCATCGCCTCGTCGCTCTGCAGGTTCAGCTGGCTCTTGACGCGGTTCCAGCGGTGAATCTCGTCGCCGACGTGCACCATCCTGCGGTTCCTCGTCCGGTCGCGGTCCCGGTCTCTCTTCCTCTTGCGGGCTTGCCCCTCAGGCAGCCAAGGCCCGCCGCCGCCCCGCTTCTCGACGACTCGGTCCTCGGGTCCAGGCGACGCCATCTTTGTGACTGGCGCTCCTCCCACACGGGGTGGTGACGTCTCGCGTAACGGCCCCCCCCGCCGCCCGCATCAAAGATGGCGAGTCCGCCCCTCCCCCACATCCTGTACCCTCTGTTCATCGACTTACCAGATTTTTAAAAAGCATTTTATTTTTTAAAATTTATGTTGCTGCTTGTTGCGTAAACCATTCTTCTCATTGGATTATATCGCCTGAAACGTTTTATTTTCTGTTATGATAAATACTAAGTTTTTTTTTGTTGTTGCCAAGCTTAAAAATGGCGGCTTCCAAGTTGTCACGGGATAACCAGAAGGGTTCAGACTGCTGACTGTTTTTCTCTTCTACATATTAAAGAAAATATTTTCGACTGTAATAAGTTTCAATGACCCACCCGTTAAATGAAAGTTAATGCTCTTCCACTATGAACTACAGCGGTTACCATGGTGATGGTTGCTTGCCTCCCCGGTGTCACCGTCTTTCCGTTCCCCCGGGGACAATCGCTGACCGCCTGTAGTTCCTGCTTTTATTTCCCCCGGACGCGGGGCCGGCGGCTCTGGTTCTACCGCTGACTCGGTGCCCGATGAGGGCGGATTTGGAGCCGGCGGCCCCAGGCCCAGCGCCCTCGGAGTCTCGGTACAGGCGCGGGCGGTGGAAGAAAGTTTTGTACGAGCGCCAGCCGTTCCCGGATAACTACGTGGATGGGAGCTTCCTGGAGGAGCTGAGGAAGAACAGTGAGTGGGGGAGGAGGGAGTGAGAGGGGGAGTGAGGGATTGAGGAGAACCCCCAACAGAACAATGGTCACCTATAACAATTCACCATCTCCCCCCCCCCCCTCTCCTCCCCCCCCTCCCCCCCTCTCCTCTCCCCCCCCCCTCCCCCCTCCCCCCCCCTCCCCTCCCCCCCCTCCCCTCCCCCCTCCCCCCCCCCTCCCCCTCCCCCCCCCCCTCCCCCTCCCCCCCCCCCTCCCCCTCCCCTCTCCTCCCCCCCCTCCCCCCCCCCCCCTCCCCCCCCCTCCCCTCTCCTCTCCCCCCTCCCCCCCTCCCCCCCCCTCCCCCCCCTCCCCCCCTCCCCTCTCCTCCCCCTCCCCCCCTCTCCTCCCCCTCCCCCCCTCCTCCCTCCCCCTCCCCTCTCCTCCCCCTCCCCCTGGAATTATCTCCCTAAACCACTCCACTTTTAAGACTCTCCTTGTCTTTGTGGGATCTTGCTGTGTGCAATTTGGCAGCCACATTCCCTACATTACAACAACAGTGACTACACTTCAACAAGTACTTCATTGGTTGTAAAGCCTTTTGGGATGTCCAGAGGTTGTGAAAGGTGCTACATAAATGCAAGTTGTTGCTGAAAGGCAGAGAGGACCACAGGGAGATTTAGCCTGTTGAAGATCACCCCTCTGCAGCCCACCACCTCTCCCCCCTATAACATCCAATTGCGCTCTGACTAACCCTGGTGTCTTTGTCTCCATTATTTTGCCTGCTGCATTTTCCAGACATTTATACCCCCTGAGAAAGGAAGTTTTTCCTGGTATTTGTTAAAATTTATGTCCATTAACTTTCATTTATGTCCCCTGATCTTACTTTCTCAGCTTATTTTGACATAACCTGGCTTTACCTTATCTGTGCCCTTTAATATTCCATGTGCTTCAGTGAGATTTCCCTCTCTCTCTACTACCTTTCTAGACCAGTGTTTTTCAAACTTTTTTGATCCAGTGGAAGAAAAACGCTTACCAGGGACCCAAAACTATAATATCTTCTGACTAAACTTTTCATAAAATCACAACTTCACTTCACTCCAAGTAAAAACTAAATTAGACATTGCCGTTACTTGAAAAACATTTTAAATACAGTTTTAAAAAAAAAATCAGGTTGTGTTTCACTTAGTTAATGTAACGGGTGGGCCTGCCTAGTGTTCATGATCTGGATCCAATCTGGATCACGAGATGAAAGCATTATCAGGTGTGCTGTTGAGCTGGTTTCCTCTTGTTTTTAACCTTGTCAAAGTGAAAAATCCCAGTCCGCACATGTAGGTTGTTGTGAACAACAGAACACTAATCTTACTTAACAGTGAAGATTTTTTTGAAAGTACCGATCCAAAAAGGTGACAAACAGAATGACTTGTGGCGTGTTTCCAGTGTGCTGTCGCAGGTGAGTTGCACCTGAGCTTTCTTGCTCAGGCATCAAGTTTAGCTTCATTATTGATTCAGGATTTTCGAAAGCAAAAGAATCTTTCACCCAACACTTTTCCTTCAAATTTTCAAACCCCTCTGCAGGGAAGTAGCAACTAAAATGGTCAGACAGAGCAGCGAGATGTAACTGTACGACATTTCTTCATTGACACTGTTCTCCTCAATGTGTCGTAACAGCGTTGGGAACATGGAAAATCTCGGGCAATTACTCTTCAGTCGTGCTTGCCGCAGTTCTAATGACTTTTGGAATGCTGGTGTCTGTTCACAGTGTCGAAACAAATCACCGCCTCGTCCTTGTAACTTCAAATTCAGTTCGTTTAAAATTGAGGACATGTCAACCAGCAATGACAACTTCATTAGCCAACTGTCATCGTGAAACAAATTTGCCAAGTTAGACTGTTTCTCTACCAGAAAATTGTGAACCTCTTTCGTGAGGTTGTTAACCCTTTGTGAGCAGCCTGCCCCGTGACAGCCATCGTACTTCGGTGTGAAACAGTAAATGAGCACATTTTGCTCCCATTTCTGAGCATAACACTTCAAAAAGCCTGCAGTTCAGTGAGCTTCCTTTTAAAGAAATTAACAATTTTCACTACTTTCGTCAGTACTGCCGTAGGATCGGGGAAAATACCCTTGGACGCCAAAGCTTCGCGGTGAATGAAACAGTGATTCCAAACAACAGCATTACCAGCTGCCTCAGATATTCTTCTTACAACTCCGCTATTTCTACCTGCCGTGTTTGCTGCACCATCACTTGGAATTCCCTTGCAATTAGCCCAGTCCAATTTGTATTTTCCAAGTTCGCAGTCATGCAGTGCTTTGAATGACTGTGCTCCTGTATTTGTTGGTAAAGTTAGCCAACACAGCAAACCTTCCATAAAGTCACCTTGCCCGATATATCTCACATAAACTAACAGTATTGCATAATTTGAAATATCAGTACTCTCGTCAAGCTGGATAGCAAAATCCCAGGTTGACTATAACCAAGTAATAAGCTTGGCTTCTAAATGCTCTGCGCTAGAACATATTCGCCGAGACATTGTGTTATCACCGAGAGGAATGCTTCTCAATTTTTCAGCAGACTTCCCGTCGAAAATTGTCCACACCATTACCAGAGATGCTGGAAGAATAAGTTTTCCGGCAACTGTATGGGTCATTTGCCACACGGTGTGCAACCAAAAATGCCACCAGTTGTGCCTCATCTTTCACAGCAGTTGACCGACTAAGAACTCGTGCTGATAACTTTAATCCCCGTTGCTTCCTTTTGAAAATATTCAAGCAGTCGATCAATGAGTTCCCCGTGTTTTGCTTCTAAATGTCTTATTAATTTTGACGGTTTTAAACTCTCGTTTGCAAGCACCTCGCTACAAATAACACACTGGGGCTTTGGATCTTGGTTTGCGTTAACACAATCGATGAAACCGTATTTCAAAGAAGCATCATTACACTGCCTCGTCCACGAGGAAGAGCGGGTCCTGGTTGCTGCTCGAAAACATTAAACGTAACAGGAAGATTATTCCACTGGAACAAGGTCATCGCTCCACAGAATGAAATGGCAGCCTGCCACCTGCCCAACGGAAATTACCAATCAATCAATGTCACACAGTCACAAGTTCTGACTACAAAACCGCCTGTGATATATCATGTCTTTATAAAATAAATGTTTGCCCTTTTCTTATTTGGCGTCCAGTTGGCAACTCAGCCGATGTGAAGTAGTTGTGTAGTTACAAAAAAATGTTTGAGAAACACTGGCCTAGGACCTAGTGTTTTTCAAACTTTTTTTGTGACGACACAATGACTGGTTACATGCATCATGAGCAACTTGGGTCATGGAGGTCATGCCTTGCGGTCTGATTAAAATGTAGCCGTCGCATTAAATAAGAGAGGGGAAAGCGAACAAAATAACATATGAAATTTCAAATGCAGCCCTAGCGGGACAGGGCAGAGGGCCGAGCGTACGGCCCTGAGCCCGAGCGGGATGGGGCAGAGGGCCGAGCCCGAGCCCGAGCCCGAGCGGGACGGGGCAGAGGGCCGAGCGTACGGCCCCGAGCCCGAGCGGGACGGGGCAGAGGGCCGAGCGTACGGCCCCGAGCCCGAGCGGGACGGGGCAGAGGGCCGAGCGTACGGTCCTGAGGGGGGTAAAAAAGCTGAAGATGTTCGGGGATAGAAGAAAAGCACAGCGGTATCGTGTCTCCATCTTAAGGCACTGATTGCAGTTTCACAAGGGATTGTAGTAAACATTAAGGCCAAGGGGACCCGAAGAGAAGAACAAAATCTCTTTTTTTTTCCCTCCCTCCCCTATCATCCATAGATGGTTATAATTACCGATACTTTTTTTCCCCCAAAGTTAATACCCAAACCCTCTCGGGCTGAGGTAACAATTCTGCACCATTTACTCACAGAGGCAGCGCGATCATGGCGGGTGGGGGACTCGGCCACGGGGGGAAGCGCAGGCCCTCGGGCTGCTCCGTACAGTCTCCTGGAGTCCCGGACAAGCAAAACTATTTTGAAGAGCTCTTTGCTCCCCCCCTCCAACTGGGAGTGATTTGGAGTCGACCGTAATGGGTCATTCCAAACCGGAGGTGGGCGAGGGGAGGCGACCTAGTGGTTAATGGGTCGCAACACATAGTTTGAAAAACAATGTTCTAGACTGCAGCGTTTAAGCTTCTCTAATCCTTTTGGGAAACAGAATATAATTAAATTGTGATGTGACATGTGGTAAGTGGAGCAGGCTTGGGAGGAACAGGTGACTTTGGACCTATGGCTCCCAAAGCTCTCCACCACTGGGGGCTTTCCGCGCCTCATGTCTGGGTCTGTTGTAGACTAAATGATGGAGATTGATTGGTACGATTAGTCAACAACTCCATTATCGTTGTGTCGTGGCCAACTAAATGGACCAAGGAACAGGAGGAGGCCATTTGCCTCCTCAAGCCTGTTCCTCCATTCAGTTAGATCGCGGCCAATCAGTATCGTAACTCCGTCGACCTGCCTTGATTCCGTAACCCTGACCTAACAAAAATCTACCAATCTCCGTTTTTAAATTTTCAGTTGACCCCCAGTCTCAACAGCTTGTTGGGGGAGCCTGGTACTTTTTGGTCTGGAAGTTCCTATGTTCCTTTCTTATGCCTTATCCCCATGGAACACATTTCAGGAACACAGTGTGTCTTGGGTTTCAGGTGGAAAACTGGTCACATTTCACTCTTAGGTTCTTCTGTTCTTCAGAAATAGGAGCAGGAGCAGGCTATAAGACCCCTCGAGCCTGCTCTGCCATTCAATCAGATCATGGCTGATCTTCTACCTTAACTCCACTGTCCCGCCCTGTCCCCAGATCCCTTGATTCCCTTAGTGTCCAAATATCCATCGATCTCAGTCTCCTCAATGACTGAACATCCACAGCCCTCTTAGAATTCATGCCAACGGAACCCTTTGATCTGTTGCTACCTTGTTAAATCACTCCAGTATTAGCCCTACTTAATGTGTTCTAGGAAAAGAGTATAATGCATTATGTTTTGTCTTCTCTGATGCAGCAACAAGCTGATTAGTGTTGTATATTCAGCCTTATTAAAAGTGGGGATCAAAGCCAAGACATTGAACTATCAGGCTTAGTTCCATGTTAGGTGGTACTTTTAGTCACCGAGGAGAGAAGGGGCATCTCACCCATCTCTTATTTTGAAGTCCCGTTCAATTAGTGTAAATGCGATGAATAATATGCGTTTTGTACTTCTATTGTCAGTGTAATAATTTACAGATGGAAATCACTTGGCAGTTTGTACCTATTAACTCCTCCATTTTGTGTCCATTTCTGGACACCACACTCTCGGAAGGACGTCAAGGCCTTGGAGAGGGTGCAGAGGAGATTTACTAGAATGGTGCCAGGGATGAGGGACTTCAGTTACGTGGAGAGACTGGAGAACTTGGGAAGCTGATCATTGGGAAGACCAAAGCCATTGTCTTAGGTCCCCGCCACAAACTCTGTTCCCTCGCCGCCGACTCCATCCCTTGCCCTGGCCACTGTCTGAGGCTGAACCAGACCGTTCGCAGCGTCCTATTTGACCCTGAGATGAGCTTCCGACCCCATATCCTCTCCATCACCAAGACCGCCTACTTCCACCTCCGTAACATCGCCCGTCTCCGCCCCTGCCTCAGCACATCTGCTGCTGAAACCCTCATCCATGCCTTTGTTACCTCCAGACTTGACCGTCCCAATGCTCTCCTGGCCGGTCTCCCATCTTCCACCCTCCATAAACTTGAGCTCATCCAAAACTCTGCTGCCCGTATCCTAACTCGCACCAAGTCCCATTCACCCATCACCCCTGTGCTCGCTGACCTACATTGGCCCGGTCCGGGAACACCTCGATTTTAAAATTCTCATCCTTGTGTTCAAATCCCTCCGTGGCCTCGCCCCTCCCTAGCTCTGTAACCTCCTCCAGCCCTACAACCCTCCGAGATCTCTGCACTCCAGCAATTCTTGCCTCTTGCGCATCCCCAATTTTAATCGCTCCACCATTGGCGGCCGTGCCTTCAGCTGCCTAGGCTCTGGAATCCCCTCCCTAAACCTTTCTTCCTCTCTATCTCTCTCTCTCTCCTCCTTTTAAGACGCTCCTTAAAACCTACCTCTTTGACCAAGCTTTTGGTCACCTGTCCTAATATCTCCTTATGTGGCTCGGTGTCAAATTTTGTTTGATAATCGCTCCTGTGAAGCGCCTTGGGACGTTTTACTATGTTAAAGGCACTATATAAATGCAAGTTATTGTTGCTGTCCTTAAAGCAGAGAAGGTTAAGGGGAGATTTGATAGATGTGTTCAAAATCATGAAGGGTTTTGATAGAGTAAATAAGGAGAAACTGTTTCCACTGTCAGGAGTGTCAGTAACCAGAGGACACAGATTTAAGGTAATTGGCAAAAGAACCAGAGGTGAGATGAGAATTTTTTATAATGCAATGAGTTATTATGATCTGGAATGTACTGCCTGAAAGGGTGGTGGAAGCAGATTCAATAGCAAATTTCAAAAGGGAAGTAGATATCTATTTGAAAAGGAAACATTTGCAGGGCTATGGGGAAAGAGCAGGGGAATGGGACTAATTGGATAGTTCTTTCAAAGAGCCTGCACGGGCACGATGGGTCGAATGGCCTCCGTGTGTGCAGTAAGAGTCTATGAAACCCTCACCATGCCTTTTTCTTTTGTTTCAGTTTATGTGCGGCAGTACCAGTTTTGGTCGGTGGTTTGTGAGTCTGGGATGGTTGTTCAGCAGCTCTCCAGGTAAGCACCCCATTCCTCACTGTCCCCTGCTCTCGGCGCGCCCGTTTGTTTGGAGTTTTATCTGCCGGGTTACAAACCCCGCACGTTTAATTTCCTCTGTGTGCTCTTTTTAGCGCACCTGATCAGGTGTTCACCTGAACTCTTACCTGTGCCGTTTTACGCAGTCGCCGACTCTCAGATAGAACTGCTTTAACGAACGTGCTCAAATAGTGTTGACGGGAATTTAGACAAACTCATTAATGTGTGCGCTAAAATTCACAGAGGAAATCAAGCCTCCTCATTTGGATTTCTTTGGGACAAGGCATCTGGTCATTGAGGCTGCATTTCAGAAAGGACATCCCATTGGAGCCCCTTTTCACCCCAGCTGCCTCTCGGTATGATTGTGTGGCCATTAAATTTATTCCTGTGTGTTTCCTCACTAACCTCCCGCGCGTCTGTGTGTGTGAGTGCGTGTGTGCGAGCCTGTCCCCAGTAGCTAATTGCGCTGAATTTCTCCTCCCAACGTGCTCCTCCGTTCCCTTCTTTCCCCTGTCCTCTTTCACCGGAACTGCCCACTCCAATCCCGTTTCCGTTGACATCTGTCAGGCGGATGTTGGAGATCGCACGGCACAATTCGAAGGAGAGCAAGGGAGCCCTCCCAATTTTCCAGCCCACGGTCTTCCATCAACCAACACCACAAAAGAACTGATTCATTGGTCATTTGTCTTATTGCTGGCCGTGGGGTCTTTCTGTGCATGGAATGGCTGCATTTTTGAAGCCATTCACTGTATCTGTAGTGCCTTGATACGTTGCGGAGAGACCCACAGTACTATATCCAAGGCAAGTTCCTTCTTTTAACCTGTGCGTTTCGCAAATGTATTTTATACTTCCTCGCTGATCTTCCTAGTGTTTGCTTTCAGGTGTGTATCTGATCATTTCCTCAACAGTACACAGCAATTCCTCTCTAACGCACTCTGATTTACCCCAGGTGTGTGCATATATAAAGTGTTTTGCCCCATTTTGGCTACAAAGGTGTGCTACACTTTTGTTCTTCATTGGCTCTGTTATTTTTCCTCACTGTAAGTGCCTCGCACTGTCCCACTCCAGACACTAATCCAGGCTGACACCCCCAGTGCCAGTACTGAGGGAGTGCTGCACTGTCGGAGGTGCCGACTTTCAAATGAGACGTTAAACCGAGGCCCCGTCTGCCCTCTCAGGTGGATGTAAAAGATCCCACGGCCACATTTCGAAGAAGAGCAGGGGAGTTCTCCCTGGTGTTTTGGGTCAATATTTATCCCCAACCAACATCACTTTAAAAATAGATGATCCGGTCATCATCTCGTTGCTGTTTGTGGGATCTTGCTGTGCGCAAATTGGCTGCCGTGTTTTCCTACCTTACAACAGTGACTACACTTCAAAAGTAGCTTGGCTGTGGTGCACTTTGGGACAGTCCTGAGGTCGTGAAAGGTTCTATCTAAATGCAAATTTATTCTTTCTTCCCAGTGTAAGTACCCCACTAAATGGATTTCCCTCCAGTGTGTGTACAGTAGGTGCGTTACTGCACCCTTTCTCACAGTTGCTCCGTTTTTTTGCCCCCAGTGTGTGTGTGTTTGTTGTCCTTTGGTGGTATATGGACCAGTCCCTCCTCTCTCCTCATCAGCTCTTCGCGTACGGCCTGACCATCTCCCTCTTTGGCTACCTCATGTTTGACATTATCGACTCGGGGGAGGGGCGAAATCTCAGCGGTCGGACACGTAAGTACCAACCCGATCACAGCTTCTTGCAAACGGGAGGTGTCTTGTGTCGTCTCATATTTTATTTTGTGCCCGGGAATACACAGCACGCTGGTGAATGCCAACCTGCAGGTAAAGCAGCCTAGTTAACCAGCCTGCCCTGCCTGAAACTCACCTGTATATACCTTGTCCCTATTCAGTCAGATCTTCAGGGCATTTGTGGGGGAAATGAGTCTTCAATTGGGTGCATTGTGGCTCAGCGGGTAGCACTCTCGTCTCCGAGTCAGAAGGTCGTGGGTTCAAGTCCCACTCCAGGGCCTTGAGCACAGAATCCAGGCCGACACTCCCAGTGAGGTGCTGCACTGTCGGAGGTGCCGTCTTTCGGTTGAGAGCTTGAACCGAGGCCCCGTCTGCCCCTCTCGGGTGGATGCAAAAGACCCCCACGGCCACTGCTTCGAAGAAGAGCAGGGGAGTTGTCCCCGGCGACTTGTGGCCGATATTTATCCCTCAACCAACATCACTTAAAAACGGATTGTCTGGTCATTTATCTCATTGCTGTGTGTGGGATTTTTGTTATTCATTCATGGGATGTGGGCGCCGCTGGCGAGGCCGGCATTTATTGCCCATCCCTAATTGCCCTTGAGAAGGTGGCGGTGAGCCGCCTTCTTGAACCGCTGCAGTCCGTGTGGTGAAGGTTCTCCCACAGTGCTGTTAGGAAGGGAGTTCCAGGATTTTGACCCAGCGGCGATGAAGGAACGGCCGATATATTTCCAAGTCCACAGTTTCCTTGCTGTGCGCAAATTGGCTGCCGTGTTTCCTAAATTGCAACTTCAAAAAGTACTTAATTGGCTGTGAAAAACTTTGGGACGTCCTGAGGCCATGAAAGGCGCTATATAAATGCAAATCTGTCTTATTTTTGCATTGGGGAGGAGATAGAGTTAAACCCTAAAGAGTCCTTAGTTTGGACAGGAACAGCTGCTTAAAACTGAGCTCAATTTGTCCTCAGTGAACATCATGGGATACTCCCTAGCTTCTCAGGTGAGGTGCAAGTGCAAAGCCCTTGGGTTGGACTGGACTGGAGGGCAAAGGTCAACATCCCAGGATGGAAAATGTCACTTAACCCCCTTTCCAGCTCCGGTGAGTCTGAGAGGCAGAGAGTCCTCGGCGCTCTGCCCCTTCCATCTCCCATCCTTTGGTGCATTGCACCCTCCGTTTCTGATCCAGTTCCCTCTCCTCCTCCTCCTCGGCTGAGGTGCCTGAGTTGACCGGGGTAAGGTTCCCAGCGGTAGCACCCGCCCTCCGGGTACCTCTCCCAAGTACGTGGGGCGTTACGGCCAAGATTGACGTCCAGAAGTCGCTCTTACCAGGGCTGCTGGAAGCTGATCCGGAATAGGAGCCCCGACTGACTGGCTGGCGGGAGGGTGGACTGAGGGAGGGAGGAAGTGAGTGAGTGCTCCCTCCCAGTAACCCAGGGATGCTGAGAGCTATCTGTCAGCCTCAGCTGAGGTCAACTGACTGAACATGGACCTGGTGGCTCAAACCTGGGACCTTCTGGACTGAGTGGATCAGGGATCAGACTGTACTTTTACAGCACAGAATCAGGCCATTCGGCCCAACAGGTGTTTATGCTCCACACGAGCCTCCTCCCACTCCTACTTCATCTCACCCTATCAGCATATCCTTCTATTCCTTTCCCCCTCGTGTTCTTATCTAGCTTCCCCTTAAATGCATCTGTGCTAATCGCCTCAACCACTCCTCAGCGGTGCCCCAGACCTATCTTACGAAACCTTTAGGATCGGAGTTGAGGTGACGAGTTTTTGGCAAGAGAGAAAAACGAATGGGTCCAATTCACCAGTGGGGTCCTTGTGGCGTTGCCAACGGTAAGTCAGATGACGCAGTGTTTTCGAACGACAGGAGCGTTGTACCACGAAACTCCCATTGCATTATCCCGCTGCTACGGTGCAATGGTGTTCAACGAGGCCTCCTCCTTTAAGACCAGAAAGTCGAGTTGGTGCTGGAGTTCACTCGCTCTTTGGTGAAGGACCTTTGAAGATTGGCAAGTGCTTGTAAATTGTCAGCTGCAGGTCAGGAGAAAACAGCACAGAATGATTGGCTTTCTCTCTCTTTTTTGAACAAATAAGTCCTTTTGACACTTTGAAGTGTGACCGATGTTCCCAAAAGCCTTTATGTGTATAAATTCTTCCAGCTCAGGTACGGTCATCGACAGACTGAGACTGCCTGTTGAACCCTGCACCTCTATCGACTGTGTGTGTAATAGGACCATGATTGTGCCACAGCATTAACCGCTATCTGTCTTCACTCCCTGTCTGCAGGATGGGCCGACCTCAAAAGCACTGTCGTCTTTGTGGCGTTCACGTACGGATTTTCACCCGTTCTCAAAACGCTAACAGAATCCATCAGCACCGATACGATCTATGCCATGTCTGTAAGTGACCGGTCCAGAGTTACTGCCCCGTCTCGGTCTCTCTTTTTTCCTTCCATTTTTCTCCCCTCCTCTCTGCAAGGCTCTCGACTCTATTTTAAAATTCTCATCCTAGTTTTCAAATCCCTCCGTGGCCTCGCCCCCTCCCTATCTCTGTCACCTCCTCCAGCCCGACAACCCTCCGAGATCTCTGCGCTCCTCCAATTCTGGCCTCTTGCGCCTCCCCGATTTCCTTCGCTCCACCATTGGCGGCCGTGCCTTCAGCCGCCTAGGCTCTAAGCTATGGAATTCCCTCCCTAAACCTCTCCGCCTCTCTACCTCTCCTCCTTTTAAGATGCTCCTTATAACCTACCTCTTTGACCAAGCTTTTGGTCACCTGTCCTGATATTTCCTTATGTGGCTCGGGGTGAAATTCTGTTTGATAGTCGCTCCTGTGAAGCGCCTCGGAACGTTTTACTACGTTAAAGGCGTTATATAAATGCAAGTTGTTTTTGCTAAGGTACAGTTCCATTGATTGGAGTCACCCCCCCAAAGTGGCCATCAGCAGGCTATTGGACCTGCAATGGCAGCCAAGTCCGATTGTCCCCACCCCCTACGCATGCACACTCTCCGGCAGGGGTCACTGGGTAGCAATTGGGAGCAACACCCTGGGCTCACCTTTTCCCTCTTCAAACCTCACCTCCAGATCAGCTAACTCACCACCGGCTGAGATTGAACCTGGGTCTTTATGTCCCAGCCAGTAATGGGAGTACTATGTACCTGGATGAACTGGACGAGCCCTGAACAGGGGAGCTCCGTGTCTGTCTCTGTGAAAGCACATAAAATAAAAACCTATCAGAGCAGGTACCGGGAGCGCAGGTCTCTGAGCAGCGCGATCCCCGTTTTCCTGTGCTTTTACGATGACAGTCTGCGCTGGGAGAGTCAATAGATCAGACCTGCCCATTTAAGGGGTCTTCAATGATGCCTCTCGGGACCCACAGAAGGTCCGACCCTGAAAACTCTGAGATGTGGGGGTTTGTCTTCTGTGCGTGGCAGATGTCGGTTTATACATATGTATGTATGTGTGTGCGTGTGTATGTATACATGATATATGTGTGTGTGCATATGTCTACACCATAAATGTGGGTGCATGTATATGTATACACCATAAATATGGGTCCGTGTATATGTGCACACAATATGTGTGTGTGCGAGTATATGTATACATAATATATGTATGTGTGTGTATACATATATATGCATGCATGTATACATAATATATGTATGTATGCATGTTTGTGCTTGTATCTGTATATATAATGTATGTAAATGTGTACGTGTGTGTGTACAGGTGGATCCAACTCCTAGTAATGACCAGGTCTCTTGTTTTTTTATAGGTCTTCATGCTGTTGGGTCACCTGATATTCTTCGATTATGGAGCGAATGCAGCAATGTAAGTTGAATTGGTCTGAATGGGCAGCTTTCACACTGCGTTACTGGAAATTGGTCCCCAATGTCTAAAAGCGCAAGAATAATATGCAACGAGGATATAGAGACTGACTGTTCAAGTGTGCATGAGATTAGAAATCTTCTGGGCTAGGGGACAACTACGGTAAAGAGAGCTTTGTACCTGCCCTGGGAGTGTTTGATGGGACAGTGTAGAGGGAGCTTTACTCTGTATCTAACCCGTGCTGTACCTGCCCTGGGAGTGTTTGACGGGACAGTGTAGAGGGAGCTTTACTCTGTATCTAACCCGTGCTGTACCTGCCCTGGGAGTGTTTGACGGGACAGTGTAGAGGGAGCTTTACTCTGTATCTAACCCGTGCTGTACCTGCCCTGGGAGTGTTTGATGGGACAGTGTTGAGGGAGCTTTACTCTGTATCTAACCCATGCTGTACCTGCCCTGGGAGTGTTTGATGGGACGATGTAGAGGGAGCTTTACTCTGTATCTAACCCGTGCTGTACTTGCCCTGGGAGTGTTTGACGGGACAGTGTAGAGGGAGCTTTACTCTGTATCTAACCCGTGCTGTACCTGCCCCGGGAGTGTTTGATGGGACAGTGTAGAGGGAGCTTTACTCTGTATCTAACCCGTGCTGTCCCTGCCCTGGGCAAACTGGATCCCCTCCCCTCAAAAAAAAAGATATTTTGAGGCAGAGGTTTTCCATCGAGTTGCTCAGCGACTGTCCCTCCCAGCTGTGGTCCAGGTGTTGCTGTTTCTCCCCTGACAGTTTTACCATTTTCTCTCTCTCTCTCTCTCTCTCCCTCTCCCTGTAGAGTCTCGAGCACGCTCTCGTTGAACATGGCCATCTTTGCCTCCGTGTGCCTGGCATCGCGGCTCCCCAGCACTCTCCACGCCTTCGCTACGGTAACCATGGCAATCGAGGTCTTTGCGCTGTGGCCCATGTTCCAGAAGAAGTTGAAGGTATGCGCTTTAACTGGTCATGGGGTGGGGGTGCGGGGAGGGCTCCTGATGGGGGCTGAAAGGCCTCTCCATCGTTCTGCTGATGATCCATTAACAGTGCTCAGCGCTCTGGTCCGTGTAGAACGCCCTGACAAGGAGATGGTTCGATGGGTGGGACCCTTCCCATTGACCTGCATCAAATCCCGTGCAAGTGCCCCCCGCCCCCCCGGACTGTGTCGTGATGGCGAATCTCAGCTGGAGCAGGAGTCGACTTCAGCAAAATCAGCCAGGGTTCCTGTTCCCCATCACTGCACCGTTACTTTGAAGTGTCAGCCGTGGCTCGGCGGGCAGCACTCTCACCTCGGAGTCAGAAGGTCGCGGGTTCAACTCCCCACTGCAGAGACCTGAGCACATAATCCAGGCTGACACTCCCGGTGCAGCACCGAGGGAGTGCTGCACTGTCGGAGGTGCCGTCTTTCGGATGAGACGTTAAACCCGAGACCCTGTCTGCCCTCTCGGGTGGATGTAAAAGATCCCACGGCCACTATTTCGAAGAAGAGCAGGGGAGTTCTCCCTGGTGTCCTGGGCCAATATTTATCCCTCAATCAACATCACTAAAAAACAGATTATCTGGTCATTATCACATTGCTGTTTGTGGGATCTTGCTGTGCACAAATTGGCTGCCGCATTTCCTACATTACAACAGTGACTACACTTCAAGAAGTACTTCATTGGCTGCAAAGCGTTTTGGGACGTCCTGAGGTGGTGAAAGACGCTATATAAATGCAAGTTCTTTCTTTTTAATTAATATGGCGCCTTGTCACACTGGAACATCTCAAAGTGCTTCACACCGTGACGTACGTTTGAACTGCAGTGACGTAAGCAAAGTAAGTCCCGCTGGAAACAAGCATTGGGCAAGTAGTCACTGTTGTAATGTAGGAAATGCAGCAGCCAATTTGTGCACAGCAAGATCCCAAAAACAGCAAAGTGATAAATGACCAGATAATCTGTTTTTTAGTAATGTTGATTGACAGATAACTATTGGACCAGGACATTAGGGAGAACTCCCCTGCTCTGTTGTGACATTCCCTCTCTTCCCTCCTTCTCCCCCCGTCACAGATGAATAGCCTGGACAGATAGACAGACAGACAGACACACACACACACACACACACACACACACATCTACAAGGCACAAGTCAGGAGTGTGATGGAATACTCTCCACTTGCTTGGATGAGTGCAGCTCCAACAACACTCAAGAAGCTTGACACCATCCAAGATAAAGCAGCCCGCTTGATTGGCACCCCATCCACCACCCTAAACATTCACTCCCTTCACCACCGGCGCACAGTGGCTGCAGTGTGTACCATCCACAGGATGCACTGCAGCAACTCCCCAAGGCTTCTTCGACAGCACCTCCCAAACCCACGACCTCGACCACCTAGAAGGACAAGAGCAGCAGGTACATGGGAACAACACCACCTGCACGTTCCCCTCCAAGTCACACACCATCCCGACTTGGAAATATATCGCCGTTCCTTCATCGTCGCTGGATCAAAATCCTGGAACTCCCTTCTTAACAGCACTGTGGGAGAACCGTCACCACACGGACTGCAGCGGTTCAAGAAGGCGGCTCACCACCACCTTCTCAAGGGCAATGAGGGATGGGCAATAAATGCCGGCCTTGCCAGCGACGCCCGCATCCCATGAACGAATTTTAAAAAAACACACACCTGTGAGCGTGACAGTCAAAACATTTGGGGGTTTTGGATGGGGGATTGGGGGGGTTGAGATGTTGGGGGGGTTGAGATGTTGGCGGGGGGTGTTTGCGATGGGGGTTGTGAAGTATGAACAGGGACCCTCAGTATCCATCTTGGGGAAGAGCCACTGGCAGAAACAGCCAATCAGGTGTGCGGGCCACAGCGGCTCACGATTGGTTGAAGGGGTGGTGATTCGGGTTCTGGAATCTGGTTGGTCGAAAGACCTCTCGCTATTGATTTGTGGTCACACTTTTCGCTCACTGTTCCCCATTTTAATCGCTATGTTGAGATTTCCCATTGAATTTTGCCATGTCAACCGTCACGATTGTAGTTCAAGACTCCGGCCACTAGGTGGCTCTCTGTGGAATAAGTTTCTGAGGCGTCTCCCAACTCCGTCCCCATCTTGCGCGCGTATATGTTCATCAGCTGATTGTGAGCAAAGCCCCAGGCAACTTATTGGTAAGGTCCAGTCCCCAGCTCATATAGCGGGCACCCTCGTGCCCATGCGATTTGCCCGCCATACACGGTGGACGTTATAGTGAAGCTTAACCCGATCTCACGTGATCAACGCACCAGCTTGATTGAAGCTGCCGGAGGAGGGCACCTGAAAGTGGAGAGTCCGGGCAGCTGAAGCGTTGATCGCGTGAGATCGGGTTAACCTCCGCCACAAGGCCTAGGTTCTGGTTACGTCTCTGTGGTTCTAACGTTGGCCGTGTCTCCGTTAACAAAGCGTATCCAAGGTGATTGGATGCAGCCATTTTTTAAAAACAAAAATCGGCTTTTAGGAAGTCGGCGGGTCCTGAACCGCACGGAACAGTCAGCGCGATTAATACGGTCCCTTTGTGATTGACGCCTGTGGTCAGCGCTGATCGCCCGATATAGGCGGATATCTGTGTGAAGTCAGGACGGTGTAAGTGGTGGGCACTTTCTGATATCGAGGGGTGAAGTGATGGATGTTTGAGGCCATGTGGGGCGTGAGATTCCTCAGCACCCGCGGAGGAAGTGCTGACCGACCTCCCGCCTGACGCCCTCGTTTACCGATCTCTCCGCTCGCTTTCTCTGTGTGTTTCAGGCGACCACTCCTCGTTGCCACCTGGCCCTCACCGTGGTGTTCACCCTGGTGGCCGTGCTGGGTGTGTTGACCGTTTCGCTGACCGGGGCTGTGCTGTTTGCTCTCCTGCTGCTGGCCGTCACCTTCCTGTGCCCGTACTCCCTCGTCGCGTTACAGTCCTACAAAGAGTAAGTGGCGCTGCTCGTCAGCCGGGCTTAAACCCAATACTTTCACCTGACGGCCAACTAGTGGCTGTCCTCTTCGGGGAGAGGAGGGAAGCCCAGCAGGGTGTGTCTCAGGTGGCAGCCTTGGCTCGGTGGGCGGCTCCCTCGCCTCCGAGACAGAAGGTTGTGGGTTCAAGTCCCCACTCCAGAGACGTCAGCACATAATCCAGGCCGACACTCCCAGTGCCAGTACCGAGGGAGGTGCCGCACTGTCGGAGGTGCCGTCTTTCGGATGAGATGTTAAACCGAGATCCCGTCTGCCCCTCTCAGGTGGATGTAAAAGATCCCGCGGCCACTCTTTCGTATAAGAGCAGGGGAGTTCCTCCCCGGTGTCCTGGGCCAATATTTATCCCTCAACCAACATCACTTTTTTTTTAAATGATCTGGTCATTATCATATTGCCGTTTGTGGGATCTTGCTGTGCGCAAATTGGCTGCCGCGTTTCCTGCATCACAACAGTGACTACACTTAAAAAAGTGCTTCATTGGCTGTAAAGTCCTTTGGGACGTCCTGAGGTGGTGAAAGACAGTGTAGAAATACAAGCCTTTTTAGTTAAAATGGCACCTTATCACAGTGAAACATCTGGAAGTGCTTCACGCAGTGTCATACGGTTTGAATTGCACGGACTGCCGTTACGTGGGGCAAAGTAAGTCAGCAAGCGTTGGGCAAGGATCTGTTGCGACATTCCTTCTCTTCCTCCTCCCCCCCCCCCCCCCACCCCTCCATCACGGTTGAATAGCCTTGCACCGTTTTTTTTTGTCACGGAGCACGGTGATGGGGCACCAAACCGATTTGTTTGGAGCCCTCGTCTCCGTGCTCCTCTGGCGTGAACGCTTTGTCGCGCCGATGCGCCAAGCGGAGCCTCACTCGCTCACTCGCTCTCCTCTTCTCTGCAGCAACATCCACGGCCCCTGGGACGAGGCAGAGATCAAGGAAGATCTGTCCAGATTTTTGGGGTAGCGAGTGCCGGGGCATGGCGGGGGGGAAGGACCGACGGAGCCAGCCAGCGAGGACCGACGGAGCCAGCCAGCGAGGACTGACGGAGCGAGCCAGCGAGGACGGGTGTGAGCCACTGGGACCAGCACTTGCCGGGAGTGAGACCGGACTCTTGTTTCAGTTTCCCGACCCTATGGACCTCCGATCTCTGGGGCGATGTTTTACTGGACAATTTTCCGCCTCGGTATCACAACAAGGAGCTGCCACGGGAGCGGCGACAGAGCTGCTGATAATAATGGTGCCTTCCTTCAAGCTGCCGTTCCCGAGGACTTTGCCCCAATGGCGGCCCCCCTCTCCACCCTGTGCCTCTGCCGAGGAGCAGCAGCAGATGCCAGGGATTCCTTTGCTCCAATGCTCTCCCCTCCCTGGTGCCAATCCACGCTCGGGCCCGTAGGGTGCTGGCACCCCTCAAGGTACCTCCTCCCCCCCTCCCCCACTCTAACCATTTCTAACAGGGCGAGTGTCACCTGGCTATTCAAACACTATAGGCATCGCGGGTGCACCAACACTGCTTGATCTCCCGCCCCACTTCCTAACCCAGGGGCACTCAGGCCAATTGCAGCACTCCCCTACTGCCCAGCGTTTGCTTATTCCGCGCTGACTGGCACGGGATGGTTCATGGCCTCGTCGGGCACAGCCTGCAGTGTCTGACCGATGGCGGCCAGCCAGAGATACGGGTTACGGATTTATTGACCGTTTCCCGGGGCCCCCTCGTGAATTGCATAGAATTTACGGCACAGAAACAGGCCATTCGGCCCAACAGGTCCATGCCGGTGTTTATGCTCCACACGAGCCTCTCCCTCCCTACTTCATCTCACCCTATCAGCATATCCTTCAATTCCTTTCTCCCTCATGTGTTTATCTAGCTTCCCCTTAAATACATCTATGCTACTCACCTCAACCACTCTCTGGGTAAAGAAGTTTCTCCTGAATTCCCGATTGGATTTATTAGTGACTCTCTTATATTTATGACCTGTAGCTCTGATTGCCCCCTCAAGTGGAAACATCTTCTCGATCAAACCCTTTCATAGTTTTAAAGACCTCGATCAGGTCACACCCTCAGTCTTCTCTTCGATAAAGGAAAAGAGCCCCAGCCTGTTCAGTGTAACCCCTCAGTTCAACAGGCCGGCCGGGGACCCAAAGCTTTTTTTTTTAAAAAGAAAAACAAACCCAATCACCAACCCGGGGGCCTTGGGGATCAGCTCTCGCTCAGCAGGTGAGCCGAGGCCCCTCGCAATACGAAGTCCGCCCGTTTCTACCACACTCCGTTTTGTAGACGTTCCACGAGGAATCTCTGGCGGCTGACCGACCGTCGAGGCCCGATCCGGGGACGAGGGGACGCAGCCGAGCGTAGAGTGGGGGGCAAGGATCATTGGAGGGGGCACCTTCCTCCCCTCCTCCACACTACAGACATCCCTGGAAGTTATTAAACACCTTCCAGCAGCTTCTTTGCCAGTCGTTTTCTCTTTGGCACTCAGCGCAGTAGATAGCCACTTAAAATTATACTGACTTAGTGAGACCTAGACGGGTCGATATCCCTGTATCCCCAACTACCCTCCCTACTCAAGCCCTGCTTCTTATGGGCTGCGGGGACGTTACTACCACAACACCAGCCTGTTTATTTCAGGGGGGCGGGGGAATTTCTGGTGGACGATTTGCACAGTTACTGTGATGATTGTTAGGGGGCGGAGGAATGTCTCAATCCTGGAGGAGCAATTATCAAACGAAATTTGACACCGAGCCACATAAGGAGATATTCGGACAGGCGACCAAAAGCTTGGTCAAAGAGGTAGGTTTTAAGGAGCGTCTTAAAGGAGGAGAGAGAGGCGGAGAGGTTTGGGGAGGGAATTCCAGAGCTTAGGGCCCAGGCAGCTGAAGGCACGGCCGCCAATGGCGGAGCAAAGGAAATCGGGGATGTGCAAGAGGCCAGAATTGGCGGAGCGCAGAGATCTTGGAGGGTTGTCGGGCTGGAGGAGGTTACAGAGATAGGGAGGGACGAGGCCATGGAGGAACTTGAAAACAAGGATGAGAGTTTGGGAGGCGACAACACATTCAAGGACTTTGGAGAGGAAAGGGAGGTTGGAGATGGGGGCGGTCGTTTGTAAGGACAGAGGGGTCAAGGGTGATGTTTTTTTTGAGGGGAGGGGGGTGGGGAAACAGTACTTGGAGAAGGAACCGTTAACAATATCGGCCAACAGGAGGCCAGGAAGGGAAGTTGGGTGGTCAGTAGCTTGGTGGGAATGGGGTCGAGGGAGCAGGAGCGAAGAGGGGAGAGAAACCAGAGGGCAGGGGGGAACCACAGAGTCACAACATACAAAAACAAAGCAGTTGTGAGGTTCTTTTTTACACCAGTTTATTGAATGCAGTGGATTCTCTGAGCTTTTTTTCTTTACAGCTATCATTTCAGAACAGTTGATACAGGTTTTATGTGACAAAAAAAAAGCCCATTCCAGGACAAGCCAGCTGATTCTAGTCATGATTCACTTCTGGTCTCGCTCCTCCCGCTACACAGAGCCAGGTACAAAAAAAAATTAGACATTAAAGTACCTCAAACTTCCGATTACACTTTAAAAAATATATATATATATATATACACACATTGGGGGCAATTTTAACCTAACTCGCTGGACAGGAGACCAGGGGATCGGACGGGAGGCCAGTTTTACACCCTGCCCGATATTGGCTCCAATGAGTGGAGGAGGGGGGTCGCATTACACGAGGGTCCCACAGCATGAACCAGCCCCTCCCCAAGACTCTGCTCAGCTGCTGTCATTTTGTCCGTCACGTTGAATTTCCACCAGTTTCTTGTCAGTTTCTTTTTTCTCTCGTGTCAGATTCCCAACGGACCCGATGTTTCTCATGCATGTGGGGTGGGGGGCAGTCGTCGCGAAGGGGCGGAGGTCACTCCCGTCATCAGGCCTGCGGACCCCAGCGGACGGAAGAGAAACCCAGCATCTGCCCTTCACTCCACGACCACACCCCCCATCACCCTCGTCTCTCTCCCACCTCCCCTCGGTCCCCCTTCTGCCACCACCCCCCACCCCCCCCCGCCCTCGGTCCCCCTTCTGTCACCCCCCCCCGCCCTCGGTCCCCCTTCTGTCACCCCCCCCCCCCCCCCGCCCTTCGGTCCCCCTTCTGTCACCCCCCCGCCCTTCGGTCCCCCTTCTGTCACCACCCCCGCCCTTCAGTCCCCTTCTCTCCTCTACCCCTCCCCCCTCCCTCGGTTCCCTTCTCTCACCCCTCCCTCCCACCACTGCCTTTGGTCCCCTTCTCTCCCCCACCCTCCCCTCGGCAGCTTCTCTCGCCCCCACCCTCCCCTCAGGAACCCGGTCGCAGTTAAAGATTCACTCTCTGAGCATCGTGACTTGCTGGAGTATAAATCCAGCCCTCATCCTTTCGCCTCCACACTCGGCCTTTTATAAACTGAGGGAGATTTAAACAGAAATCACATCCACTAATCAAATTAGAATACAGCTTCATAATTAATATGCTGAACAGAACACAAGGTGATTCTCACTAAATTAAAGGTTACTTCCCTCCCAATATTATCCCCTTACCCACTGATACACCTCGATTTATCCCATCTACTCACCCCCACCCCCCGATTCCATCTCAATCTATCCTATCCCTCGACGCACTAACCTCACCCCCCCGACTCCATCTTCATATAGCTGACCCCCAATCCACCTTTATAAAGGGTGTCGACTCCCTCCAAGGCTCAGGTCCAGGGGCACCGCTCCCCACTGAGCTGAGAGAGGAGTGTCAACCAGTCCAGGGATACAGGTTGCTCTGGTCCCCGTTTTTCATGCATGAATCCAGGCAGGCTATTCGACCGCAGGGGGACAACAAAGCTGAGCCTGATTCTGTTCTCACCCAAAGTCAGGACTTTTCACCAGGACTTACTGGACAGGAATCAGAAAGAGGAACTCCTGGCCGATTCTCCCAGGGGTGCCCACGCCCATCGTGACAGGCGTATCGTAGGCCTGGCTAACTGGGACTCCGCCCGGGAGCTTCCTTTTCAAACTGGCTCAGAGGCTGCAAAGCCCGGCCTAAGTTTTCACCTTCAGGGCTCTGGCGTAGAGCTTCGCTCGGTGGCTGCGCCCGATCAGATGCCGTTATAGGAAACAGTGAGTCTTAACGCCAGGGGACTCTACCAGAACGGTGGCATCAGTCGCACAGACACTTCCGCACAGTCCCTTTCTATACCAGCTCTCTGAGGTGAAAGGACGTCCCTCCCCCCCAGGAGGGCAAACATCAGCACACGCCCTGTCCCCCCCTTCCTCAATGCTGCCAACTCCGCTCCCAATTTCACAAGATTGTAGCCACTGTAACAAACCCGCCACCAACAAGACACCTGTGATGCACCTCCATGCCGAATAGCAACAGAGCAGCAGCTTTTGAACTTTTTTTTAAAGATAAAAGGGTAGTGGGTGGAGATTTCACCAGTGGAATAGGAATCGTTGATAGATCAGACTGGAGGCACAATCCTCACAGCAGAACCGATTCTCAGGAAGAATTTATACCCCACAAAACTAACCGGGAGTCTGGTTTACACTGGCCCTGCCAATCCCCGACATAACCCGAAGTTAAAGCCAGCTCTGACCCTTTTTGACATGTTGACGGAGTCAAGTTCCCTCTGCTCCTCGTCCCCAAACAGCCAGAGAGTTTCCTGGTTCTAGACATCGCTGGAAAAAAAAAAGACCTTCCTACTGAATGATGCTTGGGGAGGGGTGGATATTTTGTCAAAAGTGACTGAGGGTTGGGGCCCACTGCAGCTTTAAATCCGTGCGCTTTTTTTCCCCTAGTAGATGATGTGAGTGGTACTGCATTTAATGCACACATTCAGCAACTGAGCACGAATGAGGATGCAGCCTTTTCCCCTTTAAGACTGAGGATTGTTTTCTCCAGCGGGGTTCTCCCCTGCAGATTTGTTTTTCCGCCAGCAGAGGGCGCCCTTGCACCGTGCCACGCTGCCACCTGCTGTCGGTGTGGCGACACTGCAGCCACGAAAGCTTTTTTTTTAAAAAAAAGCTCCGCGTGGTTTTAATAGCAAGAGGCACAGGACTGTGATCACAGATCCTACAAAACACACGGGATCATCTCTTCCCCGGTTTGTAACCTCCGTTCCCACGGAGACTTTTTCTTACACCCGCAGTTTGAGATCCAGAAAATGTAACTGAACATGTCCATGGAAACTCAATAGATGGACGAGGGGAAGAAAAGGTATTTTCACAATATGAAATCTGGACGGCAAGCTGATATTTCCATCATTAATGGGGCGTAATGGAACCGGGAGACACAGTAAGCGGTGCAGATCCCAGCAATGTCTGACTGGGAGAATAAAGGGAAAGAGAATGAAAATGAATTGTCAAAGGGCCAAATTGTGCAATATCATTCAGGAGGAATAAAATACTATCAACACAAGCCGAATTTGCATTTCCCTTTAAGAACGAAAAATGATCCCTGAAGGTAGCGGGACAGGTAGATAAGGTGGTTAAGAAGGCATAAGGGATACTTTATTAGCCCGAGGCACAGAATATAAGAGCAGGGAGGTTATGCTAGAACTGTATAAAACACTAATTAGGCCACAGCTTGAGTACTGCATGCAGTTCTGGTCACATTACAGGAAAGATGTGATTGCACTAGAGAGGGTACAGAGGAGATTTACGAGGATGTTGCCAGGACTGGAGAATTTTAGCTATGGGGAAAGATTGGATAGGCTGGGGTTGTTTCCTTGGAGCAGAGGAGGCTGAGGGGTGATTTAATTGAGGTAGATACAATTATGAGGAGCCCAGATAGAGTGGATTGGAAGGACCTATTTCCCTTAGCAGAGGGGTCAGTGACCGGGGGCATAGATTTAAAATAATTGGTAGAAGGATTAGAGGGGAGCTGAAGAGAATTTTTTTCACCCAGAGGGTGGTGGGGGTCTGGAACTCACTGCCTGAAAGGGTGGTAGAGGCAGAAACTCTCATCACATTTAAAAAGTACTTGGATGCGCACTTGAACTGCCGTGACCTACAGGACTACCGACCAAGTGCTGGAAAGTGGGATTAGGCGGAGTGGCTTATTTTCGGCCGGCACAGGCACGATGGGCCGAATGGCCTCCTGCTGTGCTGTAAATTTCTATGATTGTAAGATCCAGAACATTGTCTATTTACTTGACCTGGTTTTTGTGGCTTGTCTTCGAGTTCTTGTAATACTACTTCCAACCAGCGGGTGGGGCCGCTGCGCCGCGCATTGAAAACGCAGACAATGTCGCCGCCTGCTGGTGCAAAACGAGTATTGATCCCCGCCCTTTCTCGCAATAATCCAATTCTACCACTAAAGGGCACTGTCGAGTCACATTCAACTGAGGATGACCAGGCTTAAAAAGTTGGCTGAGAGTCTCTAACCCCCACCCCCCCCATAAACACACACCCCTGCCCCCAAAAACACACACAGCCTGGTCACTGGGGGGGGGGGGGGGGGGGGTCTGGAGTAGCGCTGCAGCTCGTCAGACTCCTCAACAAAAAGAAAACGGCAACGAGACAAAGCGACAAGCAACTGGGAGAAAAAAGCCAGCTCAGGACGTGAGACCTACGATGGGTTTAACGATCCGAATCCAAGATGGCGGACGCGGGCCAGCGGCACCCGTCGGCCAGCAGATGTCGCCGGTGTTTGAGCGACGCTCACGCACGAGTAACGTGGGTCGAGAAGGTCCCGGACTGACACGCAGACCACCCCGACCCGACCCCAAACCCCAGGGGTCGGGCAAACGCGTTTCCTTAAAAAAATATATATAAAACTGATATCCGCTGATACACATTCTACTCCCAAGTGGTAATTGAAATGGGGGCGGGGGAGAAACCAGGCAAGGACCCCAGACCCGGCGGGATGGAGAGGTTGCTATTGGTTGCGTGATTCCTCCCCCCCTTCCCCCCCCCCCTCCTCCCTCCTCCCCCCCCCCCCCTCAGTCGCCCCCGTCCCGTCCCGTCCCGGATTGGTTCAGTTTTACTCGTACTCCGCGATCAGCACCATCATGAAGACCCCGAACAGCAGAGCCAGGATCTCCAGCAACGACTGAAGGGGTTTGGAGTCATCCAGCAGCTCGGGAATGACCGACACCGTCGCGATGTAGATGAAGCCCCCGGCGGTGAAGGGGAGGATCCAAGCGGTCGCCGCCTCGCCGATTCCCTCCGCCATCAGGGAGCAGGCCGTCCCAGCCAAGGCGCCAATCGCGGTAATCAACTGCAGCATCATTGCCTACGACACGAGAGAGAGAGAGAGAGAGAATAAACAGCGGGGATTGGGGAGGGGGATGGTTAGCAAGACGCCGCGGCGAGGCCATGGAGGGATTTGAAAACAAGGATGTGAATTTTAAAATGGAGGTGTTCCCGGACCGGGAGCCAGTGTCGGTCAGCGAGCACAGGGGCGACTGTGGTGCTGCTGGAGGAGCAGCCGAGAGGTCGTGAGTTCAAATCCCACCGTAGCAAAGTTGTGAAACTGAATTTAATAAACTGGTTTCATGTCTAAAAAAAAATAACCCTTTGTGCACATCTCGTGCCCAGACTCCACTTACTTTGTGCTTGCTGCACCCGGACTGCACCAGGATTGCAAAGTCTCCGATCTCGTGCGGGACCTCGTGGAGCAGGATGGTGATGGTGGTGACGATCCCCACGTTGGTGCTGACGAGGAACGAGGCGCCGATCGCCAGTCCGTCCGTGAAGTTGTGGGTAAAGTCGGCGGCCAGATTCAAGTATCCCGAGACCTTAATATCTGAGAGAGGGGAGGGAGAGGAGCGGTGAGCGAGATAACCGCGGGCAGGACGGTGTCGCGGTGCGTGCGGCCGGTGCGGGCCACGGTGAGTATGGCGGTGTGTGCGGCCGGTGCGGGCCGCGGTGAGTATGGAGGTGCGGGCCGCGGTGAGTATGGAGGTGCGTGCCGCGGTGAGTATGGAGGTGCGTGCCGCGGTATGGTGGTGCGTGCCGCGGTATGGCGGTGCGTGGCCGGTGCGTGCCGCCGGTGAGCAGTGCGTGCCTCTCTCGCAAACATCACAAAACCGCAACGTCCCTTCCTGCCCGAATCTAGTGGGTGCTCCCCACTAATCGGGGGAGCACCCCCCACTGACCTTCACCGAGCTCGGAGAGGACACTGACCGGGCCCGAGTCCCGCCTCGTGAGGCCCAGGAGCGGACAAGAGAGGCGGGTCCCAGCGCCGTTCCCCCCCCTCCACACCCCATCCGTCAGGACGATCGGAGAGCGCGGCACTTACCACCTCCCTGCTCCTTCTCTTCGGTCTTAGCGCTGCGGGTTTCGGGTTTCCTGCGCCTGACCCCCACCTTGGGTTCACCGTGCTTGTTATCATCCTCCTCCCCCGAGCTCTCTTTAGCCTTCAGAGCAGGAGCTATGGGTGGGGGGAAAAAACAAATCACAAGAGTCACAACGGCCTGCATCCTCGTCTCTACCCTCTCCGATCCCCCCCCAGCTGCTGGGATTCAGACCGTGAGGGTCCCCTCCCCTTTCCACTAGTTTAACTGATAGGTTGGAAGGGGATCCAGAAAATTCTCCATCATCTGAATCAGGAAAAGGGACAGTGACCCAGGGAGAGAACAACTTCGGTATTTTTTGCCACCAAGTGTCCCCATCAAACACTCCCAGGGCAGGTACAGCACAGGTTAGATACAGAGTAAAGCTCCCTCTGCACTGTCCCATCAAACACTCCCAGGGCAAGTACAGCACGGGTTAGATACAGAGTAAAGCTCCCTCTACACCGTCCCGTCAAACACTCCCAGGGCAGGTGATACTGGCCCAAACAGATTCTTTAGAGGTGAAAAAACAGGGGTCAGGCCCACCCAGTGTCGAACTAGTGGTAACAGGGGTGTACAGGACAGGAAGGGAACAGCGCGGCTGCAGCTGGCCCGTCCCAGAATTTTGAAGACTCCCATTTGCGACTCTATTCCACAAGCCCCTCCATCACCTTCACTGCCAGGTGCAACCCAGGTCCCTCTTGCACTGGGAGACACGACGAGAAGGAGGCGAGTCACACACACACACACACACACACACACACACACACAGACGGCTGTCGTTGGAACAGCTGCACTTTCGAACGCACCGTGAGAGTGACTGTGTCCGTGGCCACCTTTCACGTGCCGGACGAATTTTTCCACTACCAGGAAGACGACGATGCCTGCGAGGACCCAGAGACCGACATTGAGCACGTGGGAGTGGTCGTGGCCTGTGGGAGACGGGAGGACAGGAAAAAAAAGAGAGAGAGAGAGAGAACGGTGAACGACTCACTGATAACTCGACGCACGTGACCCAGACGGATCGACCCGTCAGACCCTAATCTCGCGCTGCGTACAGGCCGCCAGCGGCAGCCGTGGCTCAGCGGGCAGCACCCTCCCCTCCGAGTCAGAAGGTCGTGGGTTCAAGTCCCACTCCAGAGACTCGAGCAACAAAATCCAGGCTGGACACTCCCAGTGTGGGACTGAGGGAGGTGCTGCGCTGTCGGAGGTGCCGTCTTTCGGATGAGACGTTAAACGAGGCCCCGTCTGGCCCTCTCAGGTGGAGGTGAAAGATCCCACGGCCACTATTCAAAGAAGAGCAGGGGAGTTCTCCCCGGGGACCTGGGACCAATATTTGATCCTTCAACCAACATAACCAAAGGAAAGATTATCTGGTCATTTACAGCATTGCTGTTTGTGGGATCTTGCTGTGCGCAATTTGGCTGCCGCGTTTCCCTAAATTACAACAGCGACTACACTTCAAGAGTAATTCATTGCCTGTGAAGTGATCTGGGACGTCACCCGCACACACACCGTACCCACACACCCACCATCCGAAAAAATTGTCCGAATTATTGTCTCACAACACATGAAAGGTTAAATAATAAGACGAGTTTGAGTGACAAGTGAGGCTTTGTTCACCCGTTACAATTCACATTTCTTGTTCTTGATGAGTTTTAATCCAAAAGAAAATTTAATCTGATCATCAAGGAATTTTCGTCCTAATTTTACTTTGGGCGGTGTTTATCCAATCATTTTAGCCCACCATTTCTCTCCTCATTTTTTTATGAATGAAATAATGCAGGTGTGCTGGGCCCAATGCAGGTGTGCTGGGCCCAATGCAGGTGTGCTGGGCCCAATGCAGGTGTGCTGGGCCCACCAGTGTAGGGAGTGACGAAGTGGGGGAGGGAGAGAGTATTAGCGAGTTGGTCTCACCGGACACTGCACCGACAGTTATCCCTCAACCAACATCACTAAAAAAAATGATCTGCTCATGTAGCTCACTGATGTTTGTGGGATCTTGCTGTGCACAAATTGGTTGCCTCGTTTCCCACATTACAACAGTGACTACACTTCAAAAAAACAGTACATCGTTGGGTCATCCTGAGGTCGTGAAAGGCGCTATATAAATGCAAGTTCTTTATTTGTGAGCTATCAGAGCCATTTCAGTGAGTTGCAGGTGGAATGAAAGTTCCTTTCACCTCTGGTTTCCCCTTCTCTCTCTCTCTCTCTCTCTCCCTCTCCCTCTCCCCCATTCCCCCCCCCCGTCACTGGGAGTCCCTCCCCCCATCTCCGACTGCTCCTGGCTCGCTGGGAGACCGGGGAGAATCCCAGGGGAATTCCAGGTCCGTGAAGCCTCCCTCCCCGAGCCGTGCGGTGCAGGAAATTCCCAATCCCATTCCCCCCCCCCACTCCGACTCTATCCCAAGCCTGCTCCGGGTTAGCCGAATCCCAGCCAAGGTGGCGGCAGGGGCGTGGCTGTTACCCCGGGTCAGGGAAGGAAAGCACCCCCAGGCCATGGAGGGGGGGGGGGGCGTTCCCGGCTCCTGGGCCGCGGGAAGTGGCCGTGATGCCTTCCACAGGCGAACAGCCCGCTGGCGCCCATTGTATGATGAATGGTCAATCGAGTAACACACTGGTCATCGACCGTATCCCAGCGAGAGGTCAGGACCCAGGGGGAGAAGAAAAAAAAATGGAGTAATGACTTGCACACAAAAAAACCATAGCAATTTCCCGCCCACTACGACATCACCTCTTACCTCCGTGCGAGTGCTCGTGATTGTGAGCGTGATCCTCCTCGTGAGTGTGCGAGGGTTTGGGGGCCTCCTGGTGAATGTGAGGCTCTGCAGAAAAACAGCAAATTTAATGCCCAAAACAACTGACTTGAAGCAGGTACTGACCCCCCCCCAAACCCCCACACCCCCCACCCCAGGTACTGACCCCCCCAAACCCCCACACCCCCCACCCCAGGTACTGACCCCCCCAAACCCCCACTCCCCCCACCCCAGGTACCGACACCCCCCAAACCCCCACTCCCCCCACCCCAGGTACTGACCCCCCCCCCCCCCAAACCCCCACACCCCCCCACCCCAGGTACTGACCCCCCCAAACCCCCACACCCCCCACCCCAGGTACTGACCCCCCCCAAACCCCCACACCCCCCACCCCAGGTACTGACCCCCACAAACCCCCACTCCCCCCCACCCCAAGTACTGACCCCCCCACAAACCCCCACTCCCCCCCCCACCCCAGGTACTGACCCCCTCCAAACCCCCACACCCCCCACCCCAGGTACCGACCCCCCCAAACCCCCACTCCCCCCCACCCCAGGTACTGACCCCCTCCAAACCCCCACTCCCCCCCAACCCAAGTACTGACCCCCCCCAAACCCCCACCCCAGGTACTGACCCCCCCCAAACCCCCACACCAGGTACTGACCCCCCCAAACCCCCACTCCCCCCCACCCCAGGTACTGACACCCCCCAAACCCCCACTCCCCCCCACCCCAGGTACTGACACCCCCCAAACCCCCACTCCCCCCCACCCCAGGTACTGACACCCCCCAAACCCCCACTCCCCCCCACCCCAGGTACTGACACCCCCCAAACCCCCACTCCCCCCCACCCCAGGTACTGACAACCCCCAAACCCCCACTCCCCCCACCCCAAGTACTGACCCCCCCACAAACCCCCACTCCCCCCCACCCCAAGTACTGACCCCCCCACAAACCCCCACTCCCCCCCACCCCAGGTACTGACCCCCTCCAAACCCCCACTCCCCCCCAACCCAAGTACTGACCCCCCCAAACCCCCACCCCAGGTACTGACCCCCCCAAACCCCCACTCCTCCCCACCCCAGGTACTGACCCCCCCAAACCCCCACTCCTCCCCACCCCAGGTACTGACCCCCCCACAAACCCCCACTCCCCCCCACCCCAGGTACTGACAACCCCCAAACCCCCACTCCCCCCCACCCCAGGTACTGACAACCCCCAAACCCCCACTCCCCCCCCCAACCCAAGTACTGACCCCCCCCAAACCCCCACCCCAGGTACTGACCCCCCCAAACCCCCACTCCCCCCCAACCCAAGTACTGACCCCCCCCAAACCCCCACCCCAGGTACTGACCCCCCCAAACCCCCACTCCCCCCCACCCCAGGTACTGACCCCCCCAAACCCCCACTCCCCCCCACCCCAGGTACTGACCCCCACCCCAAACCCCCACTCCCCCCCACCCCAGGTACTGACCCCCCCCAAACCCCCACTCCCCACCCCCCCAAAGTCAGGAATTGCTGACTCACCAAGTGCGTGTGGGATGAGATGCAGGAATGCGTCGCCCAGCAGCCCACCCGAGGCAAAGCTGAGCAGCACCTTGAGGAGACACTTGTGTTTGGACGTGTTTGACTCGACGGGGATGAAGAAGAGGATGAGGAAGGGGGCAGCACTGATCAACACTGTTGCTCCAATAGCCTGAGGGGGGGTCACAAGCACAGGGTCAGTTTAGAATGAGCAGATCACGCAATCATCCCCCTGTTTTGGGCGTTTCCTGAATTCTGACAGCAGTTAGTGTGTCCGATACACAGATCGAGGACAGCAGATTAAATTTACAACACCCCGGGCCAGATTAAGAATTTGTATAAATAGAAAACGTACCTGTCCTTAACCTGATACCTGGATGTGTCACACACGGGAGAGAAAATATGGGCTGGTCAGTCGGACTTTTTAGTTGTCGCACTCACATGTGCAAATTTGTCACACTTTTAGAAAGGCAGGAACAAGAGAGACAGAAAGACAATTGTTTTCAATGTTCAGAGAAACTTCCGCACCATCAGAAAATCTCATTTTTATTTTTTGAAAAAGTACATTCAAGAAAGAGAAATCCCTCCTGACCTCCAATTGACTCGATCATCTGCCGAAGAACAAATCAGCCTCCAGCTCACCCAGGAAGGAGCAGCAGCTACACTTTGTGGCCTTGAAGGGACGCGCCAAGTCACACATTGAGGGAAAAACTGGTCGTGGGCTACAGTGCAGAGCGGGCAATGGCGAACCGCCACGGGCCGATTAACACTCCGCCCGATTAACACTCCGCCCGATTAACACTCCGCACACACCGCCCGATTAACACTCCGCCCCCCTCCGCCCGATTAACACTCCGCCCGATTAACACTCCGCACACACCGCCCGATTAACACTCCGCCCCCTCCGCCCGATTAACACTCCGCCCGATTAACACTCCGCACACACCGCCCGATTAACACTCCGCCCGATTAACACTCCGCACACACCGCCCGATTAACACTCCGCCCGATTAACACTCCGCACACACCGCCCGATTAACACTCCGCCCGATTAACACTCCGCACACACCGCCCGATTAACACTCCGCCCGATTAACACTCCGCCCCCTCCGCCCGATTAACACTCCGCCCGATTAACACTCCGCACACACCGCCCGATTAACACTCCGCCCGATTAACACTCCGCCCGATTAACACTCCGCCCGATTAACACTCCGCCCACTCCGCCCGATTAACACTCCGCCCCCTCCCCGCACTCCGCCCGATTAACACTCCGCCTCCACCCCAGCACTCCGCCCGATTAACACTCCGCCCGATTAACACTCCGCCCGATTAACACTCCGCCCGATTAACACTCCGCCCGATTAACACTCCGCCCGATTAACACTCCGCCCACTCCGCCCGATTAACACTCCGCCCACTCCGCCCGATTAACACTCCGCCCCCTCCCCGCCACTCCGCCCGATTAACACTCCGCCCGATTAACACTCCGCCCGATTAACACTCCGCCCACTCCGCCCGATTAACACTCCGCCTCCACCCCAGCACTCCGCCCGATTAACACTCCGCCCGATTAACACTCCGCCCCCCCTCCCCGCACTCCGCCCCCCCTCTCCCGCACTCCGCCCCCCCTCCCCGCACTCCGCCCCCCCTCCCCGCACTCCGCCCCCCCTCCCCGCACTCCGCCCCCCCTCCCCGCACTCCGCCCCCCCTCCCCGCACTCCGCCCCCCCTCCCCGCACTCCGCCCCCCCTCCCCGCACTCCGCCCCCCCTCCCCGCACTCCGCCCGATTAACACTCCGCCCCCTCCCCGCACTCCGCCCGATTAACACTCCGCCCCCTCCTCGCACTCCGCCCGATTAACACTCCGCCCCCTCCCCGCACTCCGCCCGATTAACACTCCGCCCCCTCCCCGCACTCCGCCCGATTAACACTCCGCCCCCTCCCCGCACTCCGCCCGATTAACACTCCGCCCCCACCTCGCACTCCGCCCGATTAACACTCCGCCCCCTCCCCGCACTCCGCCCGATTAACACTCCGCCCCCTCCCCGCACTCCGCCCGATTAACACTCCGCCCCCTCCCCGCACTCCGCCCGATTAACACTCCGCCCCCTCCTCGCACTCCGCCCGATTAACACTCCGCCCCCTCCCCGCACTCCGCCCGATTAACACTCCGCCCCCTCCTCGCACTCCGCCCGATTAACACTCCGCCCCCACCCCGCACTCCGCCCGATTAACACTCCGCCCCCCACCCCGCACTCCGCCCGATTAACACTCCGCCCCCTCCCCGCACTCCGCCCGATTAACACTCCGCCCCCTCCTCGCACTCCGCCCGATTAACACTCCGCCCCCACCTCGCACTCCGCCCGATTAACACTCCGCCCCCACCCCGCACTCCGCCCGATTAACACTCCGCCCACCTCCTCGCACTCCGCCCGATTAACACTCCGCCCCCACCTCCGCACTCCGCCCGATTAACACTCCGCCCCCTCCTCGCACTCCGCCCGATTAACACTCCGCCCCCTCCCCCGCACTCCGCCCGATTAACACTCCGCCCCCACCTCCGCACTCCACTCCGCCCCCCCCCTCCCCGCACTCCGCCCCCCCTCCCCGCACTCCGCCCCCCCTCCCCCGCACTCCGCCCCCCCCTCCCCGCACTCCGCGTTTACAGTGACTTCGACAGAGCGTTAAACGGGCTGCCGATTCGCTATCCCCCGTTTTGCATTCCCGTCCGAGACTGATCTTCCCCCCGCCCCCCCCCTCCGTCGTGCGTTACACGCCCCTGTCCCTAGAACACTGCACATCCTCACACTTACCGTGAGGGATATCCGCCAGTATGTTTCAAGACAATTTTTTCCCGTGCGATTGAGCGAGAGGAGAGAGTTCGACAATAACCCTGCGCCACTCCACCGAGTTCCTGAGCGATCATGACTGCGCAGGAAGTGACAGGTAGAGCCCAGTGATTCCAGTGTGGTGACAGGATTTGGGGAAAGCGGAGCGATGGGCAGAATTATATCGCTGGTGAAACTGAACGGCGGAAAACTGCCCAATAGATCTCGTCCTTCCAAACTTAAAAAGACAGAATTTGCATTTATATAGCGCCTTTCACAACCTCAAGACGCCCCAAAGCGCTTTACAGCCAATGAAGTACTTTTGAGGTGTAGTCACTGTTGTAATGTAGGAAACGCGGCAGCCAATTTGCGCACAGCAAGATCCCACAAACAGCAATGTGATAATGGCCAGATCATCTGTGTTTTAGTGGATAAATATCACCGGGGATAACTCCCCTGCTCTTCTTTGAAATAGTGGCCTAGGGACCTTTTACTGAGAGGGCAGACGGGGCCTTGGTTTAACGTCTCATCCGAAAGACGGCACCTCCGACAGTGCGGCACCTCCCTCAGTGCTGCACCGGGAGTGTCAGCCTGGAGTATTTGCTCAAGACTCTGGGGTCGGGCTTGAACCCATGGCCTTCAGAGGCGAGAGTGCTACCCCACTGAGTAACTGAGGTGGTGTCTGGAGCATGAGGGTGAGATACTGGTCATTACAGGCCTATCACCAGTGGCAGCCATTTGAGTTGACGATGCAGCCCACCCTCCAGAACATTGGACCCAATGCACCAAGTGTGTCGGGTCCAGGTTCTTTAAACTGTAGATGCAGGAATCAGTGGGACAAAATCTGGGTCAAATTCCTGAAACTCCCTTCCTAACAGCACTGTGGGAGAACCTTCACCACACGGACTGCAGCGGTTCGAGAAGGCGGCTCACCACCACCACCTCAAGGGGCAGCTTGGGACGCCTTGCCCACAACGCCCGTATCCAGGGGACGAGTATTAAAAAAAAGTCTCTCAAAGCATCACTGACAGACACACGGAGAAGCAGGTTGTCCAACGGTAACGCACGGTCTGGGCCAGAAACCAAAACTTCCATCTGCGCAGCTCATAAAATCCCGTACCTGATAAGAGACTGAAATTTTAGCTCAGGTCGAGGCCACTCGGCCCCTCTTGCCGTGCTGAATTCAGCATCCGAGGGGCTGATTGTACACAGTCCCGTTTTCCTGCTTTCTCCCTGCACCCTTTTTATTCCTCGCCTTGCAGTAATTATCCACCTCCCTTTTTGAATGCTGCAACCAACAATCGCAGGAAAGTTTCTTCCAATCTCCCCCTTTATGTGTTCGGTGTTTATCCCCGCTCCCCCGTCTCAGGCTGAACTGTTTGCAACCTCGGCGTTCCAACAGAGACCGTGCTGACCTTCTGACCCCACACCCGCTCCATCACCAAGGCCGCCCACTTCCACCTTCCGTAACATCGGCCGTCTCCGCCCCTGCCTCGGCTCGGCCGGCGCTGAAACCCTCATCTTTTGTCACTTTAAGATTCGGCTCCAATCCTCCACCTTCCATGGACTTCAGCTCATCCAAAGCTCCGCTGCCCGTATCCCGAGTCCCGTTCACCCACCAACCCCCGTGCTCGCTGACCTACATTGGCTCCTGGTCCCACAACGCCTCCAGTTTAACATGCTCGTCCTTGTATTCAAATCCCTTCGTGGCCTCGCCCCCCCACCCTCCCTATCTCTAACCTCCTCCGGCCCGACAGCCCATCCCCAGGAGTCTGAATCCCTCCACATCGGGGGGGGTCTCTTGTGAATCCCACCACCACCGCCTCCCTTTGCCCCGCCTTCAGCTGTGTACGAGCATCATGGTTTCCCTCCCTAAACATTTCCCTCTCTCTCTTTCTTCCTTAAAGCCCACCTCTTTTGGGCTCCTGTCAGTATCCCCTCCTCAGTTCCTGCACTGGTTTGTGTCTGATAATCGCTCCTGTGAAGTGCCTCGCGACCTATTCCCTACATCAAAGGCGCTATATAAACGCAAGTTGGTGCCGCTGTTATGATCTGGGATCGTGGCCTCGTGTCAGCGGTCTGCCTGCCAGTGGAAATAACCTACATCTATCCCTTTCGCATCATGCTGAAAACCTCTGTGCAAGGGCTGATTATACTACGCCACAGTATTCCTGACAAAATAGCAGTTTAAAAAAAGACAACCTCTGGATTCTGGGAAAACAAGGACGGAGTGACAATTGTCAATGCAGCTGAGCCTGTAATAAGCTATTGACACCGTGCGATTTTTTTTTTTATTATTCGTTCATGGGATGTGGGCGTCGCTGGGAGGGCCGGCATTTATTGCCCATCCCTAACAGCCCTCGAGAAGGTGGTGAACAACTGAGTGGCTTGCTCGGCCATTTCAGAGGGCGATTAAGAATCACCCACATTTCTGTGGGTCTGGAGTCACTAAAGGACATTAGTGAACCAGATGGGTTTTTACGACAATCCGGTAGTTTCATGGACACCATTACTGATACTAGTTTTTTTTTATTCCAGATTTTATTTTAATTAATTGAATTTAAATTCCCCAGCTGCCGTGGCGGGATTTGAACTCATGACTCCGGATTATTCGTCCAGTAACATAACCACCGGTAGCATAAAGTTAGGAAGTTAGGGTTAGTGGTTATGTTAACGATTAAGCTTAGGGTGTTAGGGGTTTAAATTAATGCTTAGGGTTAGGAGTTGGGGGTTAGGGTCAATAGCAGAATCCATGCAAATTAGAAACAACTTTTATTAATGTTTCCTTTTAACCTAGGCTGGGGTACGTCAACAGGTACCTGTACCTCACCCATGGGGTTATTCGTCACGTCCGAACCTGAACAACTCTAGACTATTCGACTGTGGCAGCATCACAACCAAGCACGTTGCTGCCCGCCCACATTCCAGCCTGTCACTGGATAGCGGTCTGGCTAGAGAGCTGCAGTACGAGTTTTCGTCCTCCCAAGCTCAGGCCCGAGATGAGCTCACTCGGTGCAGGGCAGGGACTGAACCAGTCAGTCCCGCACCGACCGGGCAGTGCACTGGGGCAGTTCCAACACGCCGGGAAGCAAAACTTGCTCCGTGCGACTAAGATCTACGTGCATTATATATTTCACAACTTATACACGAGTCAAATATGAAGTTTAGACCCAAACAGTCTCACCAAGCAGCTGGGGTTACCCTGGAACATCGTGCGGGAGATTCTGGTCTGGCACCGGGAGCTGGAACGAGTGGAGTTTCAGACTGAGGGGAGTCACGGCGAGTGGTCATGGGCTTTGTGAGGTCGCGGGCCATCGGCTTTGTGAGGTCGCGGGCCATCGGCTTTGTGAGGTCGCGGGCCATCGGCTTTGTGAGGTCGCGGGCCATCGGCTTTGTGAGGTCGCGGGCCATCGGCTTTGTGAGGTCGCGGGCCATCGGCTTTGAGGGGTCGCGGGCCATCGGCTTTGAGGGGTCACAGGGTCTCAGTGAGGTTACGGGGCCTCCGAGGGGGTCACTGGGCCTCCGAGGGGGCCATCGGCCATCTGCTGTGAGGTCGCAGCATTCACTCCAATACCACAAAGGACGGGACATCAGGGGAGAAACCAAAATATTGTCTCATGGGGGGGGGGGAAAGGAACTGCCCATGTGTGACGGGAAGGTACACCCACTGCCCTGAGCCACTCCAGAACATCGATAAACAACGAGTTCCTGATCTGGATTGAAAAGAAATGGGAACAGAAAGGCATCGCTTTCAAAAAGTGAAAGTCCTTCTCTGTCAGCAATCAATAAACCCACACAGTCTGGCTCAGTAACTACTTCCACCCATGCAGACTTGATGATCAGGCTGTAATGAATAATAATGGAAATAAAGCTAATAAATAATAATAATAATAATAATAATAATAAAGCTGCCTCGGTGACTCAGTTGGTAAACTCGCCACGTGGACTGGTCCTGGACCATACTGATCGTGACATTCCCAGTTTGCTCATCCCAACCAGGCCAGCAGTTGCTGCATTCGAATCGAGCTAAGTGCCCCTGAGTGAGGGGGAGAAACGAAAGATTATCGCGGGGTACTGCTCCTGATCGCCATGCTGGGGCCTCAGCATATCGGGCCAAGCTCCGCTGAGATGCCCTCCAGGTTCAAAACAGCCTGTTGACGCACGCTGTCTGGGGTCAGGTGGATAAGGTACTCAAAAGGGCTGAACGACCAGTTGGATGAGGTACTCAAAAGGGCTGCCCTTTGGGAGATTACCCGGCACTGAGTCAGCACCTTCAGGAGAAGGAGAATAAAAGGAAATACGCCAGAAAGAGAAATTCAATCACAAGTCTTGTAAATAGAGAAAGAACTTGCATTTCTACAGCACCTTTCACATCCTCAGGACTTCCCAAAGCACTTTACAGCCAATGAATTACTTGTGAAGTGAGGTCACTGTTGATACATGGGCAAAGCAGCAGCACATTTTGCGCACAGCAAGCTCCCACAAACAGCAGTGCGATAAATGACCACTTAATCTGTTTTGGGTGGAGGTTGGGGTATAAATGTTGACCAGGAAACTGGGAGAACTCCTTTTCTCTTCTTGAAATAGATCCCATGGGATCCGTTATGTCCACTAAACGGACAGACGGGGTCTCGGTTAGAAGGTCCCATCCTAAACGGGGCGCCTCTGACAGTGCAGCACTCCCTCAGTCCACGCACTGGGAGCGTCAGCCTAGATTTTGTGCTCAAGTCTCTGGAGTAGGACTCGAACCCACGACCTTCTGACTCTGATTTTGTTTGGAAGGGGGGAACTCAGATGGAGACAGGCACTCCCTTTAAAACGGGGGGGGGGGGGGGGGGGGGGGCGCGGGGGGAAGGAATTGGAGGAGAAACCGGTCTAGAAACACCTCCTATAACACGACCGTGATAATCTGCTGCGACACAATATTTTGGATTGAGGCTCGACAAACGGTGTAGAACTGAATGGGCACCGTTTGGATTTGGGGCATTGCACAAAAGACCAAGGCTAAGGCGACACTGACCTGTGACCACAGCTCAACTGGGTTCGACCCCTCCTTCCCAGACTTTGGCACCTCTGCCGCCACCACCTGCTTCCAGCGACTCTTTCCCGCGTGTTCTTGCAAATCCTCGTGGGAGTGTCCGTGCGGATAGGAGTGGCCCGTGAAGTCATCTCCGTGCTCGTGCGAGTGGCCCTGGTGCGCACCATGGTGCGCGTGCGAGTGGCCCGTGGTGCGCGTGCGAGTGGCCCTGGTGCTCACCAGCATGACCGTGCGAGTGGCCGTGGTGCGCGTGCGAGTGGCCGTGCTGCGCGTCGCCGTGGGAATGTCCGTGACTCGACGCCATCCGAACACCCAGCCCGCAGCAGACGAGAAGGGCGACAATGAAGGATAAACCTGTGGGTCGCATCCGGTCAGGCCAGGCAGCCATTTTCTTCTCTGTGGAACACCGCAGCCGCGGTCTGGGTCAGACAAACACTGCAAGGCAGAAAGTGCGGGAGACGTTAGCGAACGCTAGCGACGGAAGAGCGACGCGCGTTACAGAACGGACAGGCGCCCGATCGCTCGGGCGGGTTGGGTTACCAATCCCCGCTCGGGCACCCTGGATCCCCAGCAATGGAGAGGGTGGGAGTGGTCCTCACTCTCGCCCGTGGGGAGCGCAGGAACCTCGACTCCCTCACAGGCGGGCGAGCTGAGCAGCCCAGAGGGCAGGCCTCGCTCCCGGCCGGCGGGGACCCGCAAAACTCTCTGTCCTCTGCTTGACAGCTTCCCCTCTCCCAGCACCACCACTGGACAAAATGGGGAGAGCTGGAGGGAGGGGTAATCCAGCGGGATTAGAAATCACACAACAACCCTGACAGGGGGGGGGGGGGGGGGGAAGTGGGGCTAATCGGACAGCACTTTCAAAGAGCCGGCACAGGCACGATGGGCCGAGTGGCCTCCTCCTGTGCCGTACCTACTATGATACTGTGAAGGAGTTTTAAGAAAACTGAAGTACCCTCTTGAAGGCAAAACATAAGTCCACCGCCCCTTTAAATCAGTGTAATGTCAGAGCGTTCCGTTACTATGGTAACATTTAGTATCGGAATGCAAAAATCAGAATGCCAGAGATGGATTAAGAATTCTTGGGGGCCCTGGTCACAACTCCCCTCCCCCCCCACAAACCCCCCACAAACCCCCCCACCACCCCCCCCCACCACACACCCCACCCCACCCCCCACCACACACCCCCCACCACACACCCCCCACCACACACCCCCCACCACACACCCCCCCACCACACACCCCCCACCACACACCCCCCACCACACACCCCCCACCACACACCCCCCACCACACACCCCCCACCACACACCCCCCACCACACACCCCCCACCACACACCCCCCCACCACACACCCCCCACCACACACCCCCCACCACACACCCCCCACCACACACCCCCCCACCACACACCCCCCACCACACACCCCCCACCACACACCCCCCACCACACACCCCCCACCCACCCGATCCACTAAAGTACAAACGTGTAGGAAAATGCTTGAAGAAACAGGCCCTTAGAATATTTACACGCTGCATTAATAATAAAGCAAATCGTATCACAGTAAACGACACCAAAATGAAACTAATCCCACGGTTGTTACACAGAACGTACAGCACAGAAACAGGCCATTCGGCCCGACTGGTCTATGCCGGTGTTTATGCTCCACGCGAGCCTCCTCCCTCCCTACTTCATCTCACCCTATCAGCATATCCTTCTATTCCTTTCTCCCTCGTGTGTTTATCTCGCTTCCCCTTAAATGTATCGATGCTATTCGCCTCAGCTACTCCTGGTGGTAGTGAGTTCCACATTCTAGCCACTCTCTGGATGAAGAAGTTTCTCCTGAATTCCCTATTGGATTTATTAGTGACTCTCTTATATTTATGGCCCCGAGTTCTGGTCTGCCCCACAAAGGAAACATCCTCTCTACAACTACCCTATCAAACCCTTTCATAATCTTAAAGTCCTCGATCAGGTCACCCCTCAGTCTTCTCCTTTCTAGAGAAATGAGTCCCAGGCAGCTCAGTCTTTCCTGAGTGGTTATACCTCTCAGTTGTGGTATCGTCCGACTAAATCTTTTTTGCACCTTCTCCAGCGCCTATATATTCTTTTTATGGTGAGTTTTACTGGGGGGTGTGGGGAAGGGGGAAGGAAGAGGCCATATTTATCTGGGCCCAGGACCCTATAGGCCCAGGACCCCATTGGCCCACGTGCTACTCCGCCCCCGTCTGAAGCTTTCAATTCGACGATACTCAGATGAGTAGCTGCTCGCAAGAGATCAAAACTCAGAGGGAAGGAGAAACATACTCAATTTATAATTCCAGGGAAATACAAGCTATCATTTTGATCAAAAATTGAATTTTAATGTTAAATAAAATCATGGCTGTGCAACCAAAGCCTACCAGCCATATTGACTGGGCAGAACAGCTCGCCCGTGCTCCGAACACTAAAGAAAGACTTGCATTTATATGGAGCCTTTCCTGACATCAGGACGTCTCAAAGCGCTTTAGAGCCAATGAAGGATTTTTTTGAGGTGCAGCCACTGTTGTAATGTAGGAAACGCGGCAGCCAACTTGCGCACAGCAAGATCCCACAAACAGCAATGTGGCAATGACCAGATAATCTGTTTTAGTGATGTTGGTGGAGGGATAAATATTGAGGCCGGGGAGAACTCCCCTGCTCTTCTTCGAAATAGCGTTGTGGGATCTTTTACATCCACCCGAGAGGGCAGACAGGGCCTCGGTTTAACGTCTCATCCGAAAGATGGCATCTCCAACAACGCAGCACCTCCCTCAGCACTGCTCTAGGGAGTCAGCCTTGATTTTGTGCTTAAGTCTCTGGAGTGGGACCTGAACCCACGACCTTCTGACTCAGAGGCGAGAGTGCTGCCCACTGAGCTGACATTACAACTAGAAGTCACAAAACGCGCAAGGAAGCAAAGGAAAGACCATTTGATTGAGTTGAAAGAAGACTGTCCTTTCCACAGTCTACGCACGACTACCTCAATCATAAAACCCCCCTACCTTCCCCAAACCAACATCTCTAGCTTTTATTTACTAACCCCCATGTGCATCCAACAGATCTATTCATATTTCTATAACTCTCAATCCTCCTTCCTTTACAGCTGCTGATCCACTTCTGAATCTCTGAGTTATCAATTGATCCAGAATTAACTATATATTTTTTTTAAATGGTAGCCTACTCTACATATCCACTACCTCGTTTTGATGTCTGCTCTCCCCAGATTCAGCCTCTGGCATCAAAGTGCAAATCACTTTTTCTAAAGGCACATCTTGTCGCCCCTCAGTCTTTTGGCACCTTCAAAACATTTCTACGAACCACTGCAATTAAAAAGAAAATCAGGAATCTACCCACGCAGTTACACTCCTGCTTTCACGATGTTGCACAGTTGTTTTGGATGCACTTAGATGGAAAAGTAGCAGTAAAACTCAGGTTGACCCCCTGAATCCAAGACTGGGGCGAGACCAATCTCCAGCAGGTATTCTTACACAGCGTGGGTTAACATACTAGGCACAGTAAAACTCCAACCACAGGACCACTTTCCGAACATTTCTTTCAGTATTGGCAGGATGCTTGTATTTGAACATTTAATCAGCCAGTGAGCCCAGTACCATAAGTGTTACAATATCCTGGCTCAAACATTAAAAAAAAGCAAAATAAAAAATGCAAAACCAATAGTTCTGGGCACCACACTTTAGGGAGGATGTCAAGTCCTTAGCGAGGGTGCAGATGAGATTTATTAGTAACAGGGACAGACTGGAGAAGCTGGGGTTGCTCTCCTTAGAGCAGAGGAGGTTAAGAGGAGATCTGATCGAGGTGTTCAAAATCATGAATAGTTTTGATAGAGTAAATAAGGAGAAGCTGTTTCCAGTGACAGAAGGGTCAGTAACCAGAGGACGCAGATTTAAGGTGATCGGCAAAAGAGCCAGAGGCGACATGAGGAAACCTTTTTTTAACGCAGCGAGTTGTAATGATCTGGAATGCGCTGCCTGAAAGGGCGGTGGAAGCAGATTCAATAGTAACTTTCAAAAAGGAATTGGATAAATAATTGAAAGGGAAAAAAATTACTGGGCAATGGGGAAAGAGCAGGGGAATGGGACTAATTGGATAGCTCTTTCGAAGGGCCGGCACAGGCACGATGGGCCGAAAGATCTCCTCCTGTGCTGTACCTACAGTGGCACTATGATTTTATGAACCAGTCACCCCGAATCCTGAATTCAGGCTGTAGATGCATTGCTAGTTTAGCAAGTTACATGCAGTGCTGAGATCCAGCGGGCACTGAGTTGCAAAGTGTTGTTTAAATCCTCTCCCTTCCCCCCCCCCATGCTGATCCAGAATCCTGTTAACTCTTAGCACTGCCCCAACCAGAGGCTGGTGGGGGGGGGGGGGGGGTGTTGAGAGTGCTGAAGCTTGCAGCCAGTGTAAAATGGGGAATGCAGATGCCTGCACTGGGAGGGGCTGTGAGCCCAAAGCTGACCCCAACCCCTCTAATGCAACCCTAAACCCAGTGCAACTCTAAAGCCCCCTCCCTCCCTCCACTCCTGACTGCCCCCCTCCAGCCCAAACCAAGGCTGTGGTGGTGGGGGGGTGGGGTTAGTGGTGAGGGGTGCTGCTGCTGCTGCTGCTGCTGCTGCTGCCCCTCTCCCTCAACCTCAACCTTCCCCCCTCAAACCCTCCACCCACCTCCAGTTGCCCTCAGCACCCTTACCTGAGACAGACGTGGCACTAGCTGCAGGAACAAAACCTCAAAAGGCCGCCTAGTACCGCGAGATGCCGGCACGGCCTCATCACCTAGGTGATGTCGCGAGAGGAGCACGCCCCGCACAAACATGGCCACGGTCGCCGCGGCGAACGCCGAGGGTCGGCTGCCCCGCACAAACATGGCCACGGCCTCCGCGGCGAACGCCGAGCGCCCGAGGAGCGGCTGCCCCGCACAAACATGGCCGCCGCGGCAAACACCGGGAGCCCGAGGGTCGGCTGCCCCGCACAAACATGGCCGCCGCGGCAAACAGCGAGAGCCCGAGGGTCGGCTGCCCCGCACAAACGTGGCCGCCACGCCAATTGCCGTACCGGCTGCCCCTCATAAACATGGCGGTTGCAGCGACGTGGGTCTTTCCCGCCAAGGCACATTCATAGGCACAGCCCTTATAAACCTGCTTATTTTAAGATCTCTGGTCAAGATGGGTGAATGGTTATAGACTTTCCGGCTGGTCAGTCTGACTCAGTTGGTAGAACTCTATCTCTAAGTAGGGTTGCCAACTCTGGTTGGAGGTATTCCTGGAGGTTTGATCCAGTGACATCTGCAAAAGTTGCTGCATTTGCCTCATAAAATGTTGGGTTGGCTGTAGTTGAGTGACTTTGCTTGTGGTTTGGTGCTAGCAGCTATTATGTGAGAAGTTTTGAGAACCAGGAGGCCACATACTCCAGGCCAAGACGGAAAACCGAGGGTGTGAGAGGGGAAACCAAAGGTATTTGCAGGGTGGAACCAGAGGTGGGAGGAACATCAATTCGAGCATTAATTAATGGTAACTCACTGACTTGGAGAAAGATAGAAAAAGAAATTTCTCCTCTTAACCAACAATAATTCAATAACTCACTGGCAGTCTATATGTAACTGGTATACGTGTATGTATGTAATAGGTGTAATGCCCCCACGTCTTGCCTGTAACTAGTAGTAATCCTTTAACCCGCTGATAATCACCATGTACCTCCAGCCAGAATCCCCCTTCGACTGAACGAGGTGCAGTCAGGCTCCCCAGTTGCTGCCACTTTTAACATGCCCCATCTCTCTCCCTATCTCCTTGGATGCTGATTTAGACTCCAGTTCCTGTGTGAGAGTGACAACTCTGAACTGGGAGCCTCATCAGAGCTGATCTGTACTTGGACTTCACACGTCAAAACTGGCTGGCACAGACTGACCGGGACCGAACCGAGAGATGATGTACATTCGGCCTCCAGTGCTGACGCTCACTCCTGTAACCCCATTCCCCTAGATCTTTTTATAATGCTCCTTTTCAAATACCTCATTCCCTTTTAAATGATGTTCTGGACTCTGCCTCAATCGCCACTTGTGGTGAAGCATCCCATGGTCTAACAGCCCTCAGTTCATAACCTTCCTTCTCCCTTCAATTTTGGTTGTCTCAGTGAGAATCCTTGGTTCGCATCCCCTGGTTCCCCATTTGCTCACCACTGGAAACAAACTTTCACTGTTTACCCACAGTAAAGTCCCCGGGCTTCACCCACAGTAAAGTCCCCGGGCTTCACCCACCCCTTTACTGGCTGCTCCTCTCTCGTTGCTGCTCCCACACATCGCTCCTGCTGCTCCCGGCTCTGCAGGAAACGCTGGGCCTCGTGCCCATCTTATCCCACCCCATTCCCCAGTCACACTATCCCGCTGCCCAAGCCCAAATCCCCAATCCCCACTTTATTTATTAATGACTTAGAAGACGGGATAGAGAGCCACATATCTAATTTTGCCAATGACACAAAGATCGGCAGTATTGTAAGCAGCATAGATAGAAGCATTAAATTACAGAGAGATATTAATTGATTAAGTGAATGGGCAAAACTTGGCAAATGGATTTCAGTGTAGGCCAGTGTGTGATCATCCACTTTGGATTTAAAAAGGATAGAGTACTTTCTAAATGATGAAAAGCTCAAAACAGTGGAGGTCCAAAGAGACTTAGGGGTCCATGTACATAGATCATTAAAATGTCATGGACAGATACAGAAAATAATCAAAATGGCTAATGGAATGCTGGCCTTTATATCTAGAGGACTAGATTACAAGGGGTAGAAGTTATGCTACAGCTATACAAAGCCCTGGTTAGACCTCACCTGGAGTATTGTGTTCAGTTCTGGGCACCGCACCTTAGGAGGGATATGTTGGTCTTGGAGGGAGTGCAGCGTAGATTTAATAGAATGATACCTGGACTCCCAGGGTTAAATTACGAGGAGCGATTACACAAACTAGGGTTGTATTCCCTGGAATTTAGAAGATTAAGGGGTGATTTGATCGAAGTTTTCAAGAGATTAAGGGAACTGATAGGGTAGATTGAGAGAAACTATTTCTGCTGGTTGGGGAGTCCAGGACTAGGGGACATAGCCTAAAAATTAGAGCCAGGACTTTCAGGAGTGAAGTTAGGAAACACTTCTACACGCAAAGGGTGGTAGAAGTTTGGAACTCTCTTCCAGTTTGCGGAACTCTCATCCGCAAACGACAGTTGATGCTAGCTCGATTGTTAATTTAAAATCTGAGATTGATAGATTTTTGTTAACCAAAGGTATTAAGGGATATGGGGCTAAGGCGGGTATTTGGCGTAAGGTCACAGATCAGCAATGATCTTATTGAATGGTGCAACAGGCTCGAGAGACGGAATGGCCTACTCCTGTTCCTATGTTCCCAATGTCCCTCTCTTCCCCCTGCCCCAATACCATGACTTCCCCCCCTCGCCCCTCCATTCCCTGGTCACCCACTATTCCCGTCCCCGAGCCTCAAATCCCCCTACCTCCCCAGTCCCTGGTAACCATCTACCAACCCTGCCCAGCACCGTTCCTCGCTGCGTCTCTCTCTCCCGCCCCCCCTCCCCACTAGATTTCCGTCTCTTTCTCCGCCAATTGGGTTAGTTTCCGGTCACCCCTAAGTGGGGAGGGGGGCGGTTCTCTGCAGTGAAGGGGTGACATTACAAAGCCAGAAACTTTTCTGCTGCGTCAGCCAGTGGCAACACAGAGTGTGGGGTGCGGGGGATGGGGCTGCTGTGGCAAAGAAATTTAAAGGGCGAAAATCTTCCCGGGCTGCTAGCAGCAATTCCCGGGAGATTCAGGCCCCATTCCAGGAGACTCCGGGGAGGTTCACTTGAATACATGAAAGGCAGGCAGGCAACTGTTGAAATCACACAATTTGGGAAAAAGTGAAACCTCTCCCTTACAAGTTACACAAAGCAGCAACCGGCCCGTTGGGAGTGGGAATATGCTGACAGGAGGTCAGGGCCCATCCAGTGTGTTGCCCACTTGGAGCAGGTGGGTCGGCCAAAACGGGACTCGCGTGCGCTGATTTATCTCAACAAATACTGACCGAACTCCTAAAAACGTTGACTGTCAGCTCCAAACATTGATGATTGGCATCATCTAGACTGGTACTCCACCTCTGGACTGTGGGAGGGCTGCTTTGTCGGGGGTACTGGATGTTAACCCACGGCCCCTGATCAGATGGATGTAAAAAAAAAATTCCACGGCATTATTCAAAGAAGAAGGACATTTTTCTTGTATCCTGGCCAACGTTTCTCAACTAACACCATAAAAAACAGATTAACTGGTCACTTATGCCACCTGTACTGTTTTTAGTAATTGACTATAAGAAAAAGCATACTATTTTGTCCTCGTATAAGGCCGTGGTTAGGCCTCAGTTAGAATACCGTGTCCAGTTTTGGTCTCCTCACATGGCGGCTGATATTGAGGCTTTGGAGAGGGTTCAGAGGATTAATTCCCAGTCTAAAACACCTTAGATACCCAGATAGGCTCAAAGGTCACAATCTCAAGTTATGTCAGGCCAGATCGAGGTTAGATGTCAGGAGGTGGTTCTTTTCCCGGGAAAAAGTGGGCCTCTGGAACAGGCTGCCCCCTCGTGAGGTGGAGGCCGCTTCGCTGAATTCCTTCGAGCGGGAGCTGGACCTGTTTCTGGCTGGGTGGAGACCACCTCGTACAAAAGGTCGGTGCTGCACAGAATTATCAGGGCCAGAGCGATCTCCTGGACTAGTTTTGTTCGCCTAAGGGGTTCGGAGAGGAATTTTTCTGATTTTCTTTTCCCCAATTAGCCTGATTTTATCTGGTTTTTCGCCTCTCCCAGGAGATTACATGGCTTCCTGGTGGGGTTAAAAGTGTATATATTGTGATGCACAAGGCATCACAGTTGTGTGGGACAGGCTGGATGGACCAGTGGGTCGTTTCCTGTCTGTCATTGTTCGTATGTTCATGCATTCTTAAATATTTACGCACTTACCTCAATACTTAGTTTCTTGCTCTATTTTATATCAAATGGAATTATTGAAGGGCCTGCTACAGTTTCTGGAAGCTCAGTTGGCATGCAGTGTTTGTTGACACAAATCAGCGCAAACCAGCCTCATTTTGGCCCACCCACTAAGTCCGTTGCCTGACACCCCAGACTGGCCATGCTCCCCGGTATCTGCAGAAACCTCGGGTGCTCCTTGGGATACAGCTGACTCTTCGGCCTCATAGAATCTTCCTCAGATTGGAAGGTTTGCTTTAGAAATGAGATTTTGAATGAAAAAGGACAGGCCCAGTTAACAATATGGGCCCGCGTTCACTTTGAAAGTGTAAGATAATTCACATTGGAATGCATTTTAACTGGAAATCAGCGAGACTCAGTCCAAACGAATGAGACTTGGGAGGTGTATGGGAATGAATTGCAATAAAATTATTGGAGCCCAAGTTGAAGTGAGCCAAACTCCCAATACCCCACACTTCATAAACATAGGAACACAGGAATTGATAGATGAAAAAAGACCACAGTCTATCTAGCTCGCCTTCTACCATCCTGGTACAACAATAACGGAGCTGTTGACTAATCGTTGCAATCAACCTCTCTCGATTAGCCTACAACAGACCCAGACATGAGGCGAGGAAAACCCCCAGTGGTGGAGAGCTTTGGGAACCATAGGTCCAAAGTCACCTGGTCCTCCCAAACATGCTCCACTGACCACATGTCAAGTCACAAATTACTCATATACTGGACACCCAAATGTTATTTTCTGGAAGAAATCTATCTAATTTGCATTTGAATGAATGAATATTAACCGCTTCCTCCATCTTCCCAGGAAGCCTGTTCCATAGATTGACCACTCGCTCACTGAAATAATGGGGGTCATTTTAACCTCACTCACCGGGCGGGAATCCCACGGGATCGGGTGGATTTACACCCCTGCCCAATGTCACTCTCCACTGACTTCAATGGAGAGTAAAATCGGGCAGGGCGTAAAACCAGCGTTGCACCCGATCCCGTCAGCTTCCTGACGGGCGGGTTAGGTTAAAATTGCACCCATTGTTTCCGCAGATTAGTTCTGAATTTACCCTCCTTCAAGCGCAGGCCGTGTCCTCTGGTTCTACTGCTCTGGACAAGGTGAAACAGCTTGTCACGGTCTATATTATCCAGTCCCTTTAGAATCCTAAAAACAGCAATCATATCACCTCTCAACTTCTCTTTTCCAGTGAGAACATTCCCGATTCACATAATCGCTCCTCATAATCCAATCCTTCCAGCCCCTCAAATATTCTGGTTGGTATCTTTTCAATAGCTGCAAAATCCTTTTTGTTCTGTGGCGACGAGAACTGTACACGGTATTCTAAGTGCAGTCGTGCCAATGATCTATAAAGTGGCAGGATTACCTCAATATTGGTGGGGGGGGGGGGGTCAGAGAGGAATTTTCCCTTATCGGCCCTGGGTTTTTTTCTCTGTTTTTTTTGCCTCTCCCAGGAGATTACATGTCTGCGGGGATGGGTGGGAAGAAGTGCTTGACCATTGACGGTCTGGCCATCGTGGTTGTGGGACGGGCTTGATGGACTAGCTGGCCTTCTCCTGCCTGTTAATTTTGCATGTTCGTATTTCGGCTCAAACGAGAGCATAAAAGGATGGAACCGCTCAGCAGGTCAGGCAGCAGCTGTGGAGAGAGAAGAAGGTAGAATTTGATGATCTTTCATCAGAAGCCATGACAAAAGATCATCGGCCTGAAACTTTAATCCCAGCTTCAACAACAACTTGCAATTATGTAGCACCTCGAAAGTAGTAAAACGTCCCGAGGCGCTTCACAGGAGCGATTATCAGACAAAATTTGACACCGAGCCACATAAGGAGATATTAGGACAGGTGACCAAAAGCTTGATCAAAGAGGTAGGTTTTAAGGAGCGTCGTAAAGGAGGAGAGAGAGGCGGAGAGGCGGAGAGGTTTAGGGAGGGAATTCCAATGCTTCAAAATTAGGCAGCTGAAGGCACGGTCGCCAACGGTGGGACGAAGAAAATCGGTAACGCGCAAGAGTCCAGAATTGGAGGAGCGCAGAGACCTCCTTCCTCTCTCCGCAGATGCTGCCTGACCTGCTGAGAGTTTCCACCCTTTTCTGTTTTTGTTTCAGATTGCCTGCCAGCTGCAACAGTTTGCCTTTCACCCTTCGCTTCATGTACGTCCACACAAAGGTCTTGAGATAGGATTAGCATTGCCACCGCACTGGGGGGTCAGGGCAGAAGGTGGGAATGGTGCCTTGAATTCAGAATGTCTTTTGGCTGCTGTATCAGAAGATGTGGGAAATCACTGCCCTTTGTACAAGACAGAAGAGTAGAAAAGGGACTTTGGTGCCCTAAGGTTTAAATATTCACAGACTCAAAACACAGACTGTCCAGTTGAAGGCCATAATTGAGACCCTAAATGTCTCTTTGACCAATGCCAGTAATAAGTGCCATGTTCATAATTGATTTTTTAAATTCATTTATGGGCATTGCTGAAGAGCATTTATTGCCCATCCCTAATTACCCTTGAGAAGGTGGTGGTGAGCCACCTTCTTGACTTTTTGTAGTGAGATTGAACAACTGAGTGGCTTGCTAGGCCATTTCAGAGGGCAATGGGTCGAGAGTCACATTTAGGCCAGACTAGCAGATTTCCTTCAAGGACATTAGTGGACCAGATGGGTTTTAACAACAATCCAGTAGTTTTATGGCTACCATTACTGATTTAATTAATTGAATTTAAATTCCCCAGCTGCTGTGGCAGGATTTGAACTTATAACTATTCGTCCAGGCCTACTGGATTACTAGTCCAGTAACATAACCACTATGCTACTGTATCCTCGACTGAGAATCTGGAATTAAAGGAGCATTGTTGTCCTTCTAAGTTCATCAGGCACACTCTTGAGCTTTTTTTTACAAACCGGTGATGTGTTAATATCATTGGATTTAGAGGCATATCACCCGCATGGTGTGTTGCCTCCTGGTGTGTAGCATGGTGTGTCGCCTCACTGGTGCTCCGCATGGTGTGTTGCCTCGCTGGTGCCAGGATAAAAGACATCACTGAAAGGGTGCAGAACATTTTGCGGGAGGAAAGGGGAACAGCCAGAAGTCATGGTCCATATGGGTACCAACGACATAGGAAAGAAAAGGGATGTTTCAGGAGATAGGGAGGAAGTTAAAAAGCAGGACCTCAAAGGTAGTAATCTCTGGATTGCTCCCAGTGCCACGCACTAGTGAGTACAAAAATAGGAAGATAAGGCAGGTTAATGCGTGGCTAGAGACATGTTGCAGGAGGGAGGGATTCAGATTCTTGGGGCATTGGGACCAGCTCTGGGGCAGAAGGAACCTGTTCACGATGGACAGGTTGCACCTCAACAGAGCTGGGACCAGTGCACTCGCGGGGAAGTTCATTAGTGCTGCAGAGGGCGGGGTGGAGGGGGGCTTTAAACTAATTTGGCAGGGGGATGGGCACCAGGACGCAGCATCAGAAAGGAGAAACAAGGTGCACAAAGGATTGGGAGGGACAAATAGCACTACAGTAAGAAATAGTACAGTATTAGGTGGGATTAGACTAAGAGAGAATACAAGAAGGTCGAAGATAGGTTTAGAGTGTATGTGCGTAAACGCACGAAGTGTGGTAAATAAGGTTGGTGAGCTGCAGGCACAAATAGCCACATGGGAATATGATGTAGTGGCGATAACGGAGACCTGGCTTAAAAAAGCCAACCTGGTTTCACAGTAGAAGACACAAAAAGCATACCAGAAATAGTGGGGAACCAATAAGAGTGAGAAACTTCAAGTAATTATTATCAGTAGAGAAAAAGTACTTGAGAAACTAATGGGACTAAAAGCCGACAAATCCGCTGGACCTGATGGTCTACATCCTCAGGTTCTAAAAGAGGTGGCTGCAGAGATAGTGGGTGCATTGGTTGCGATCTTCCAAAATTCCCGAGATTCTAGAAATGTTCCAGACTATTGGAACGTAGCAAATGTAACCCCGCTATTCAAGAAAGGAGCGAGAGAGAAAACAGGGAACTACAGGCCAGTTAGCCTGACATCAGTCATAGGGAAAATGCTGGAATCCATTATTAAGGAAGTGGTAACAGGGCACTTAGAACATCATAATATGATTAGGCAGAGTCAACATGGTTTTATGAAAGTGAAATTGTGTTTGACAAAATAATTATTAGAGTTTTTTGAGGATGTAACTAGCAGGGTAGATAAAGGGGAAGCAGTGGATGTAGTATATTTGGATTTTCAAAAGGCATTCGATAAGGTGCCACATAAAAGGTTGTTATGCAAGATAAGGGCTCATGGGGTTGGGGGTAATATATTAGCATAGATAGAGGATTGGTTAATGGACAGAAAACAGAGATTTTTCATGTTGTCAGGCTGTAACTGGTGGGGTACCGCGAGGATCGGTACTTGAGCCTCAGATTATTTACAATCTATATTAATGACTTAGATGAAGGGACCGAGTGTAATGTATCCAAGTTTGCTGACAATACAAAGCTAGGTGGGAAAGTAAGCTGTGAGGAGGACATAGAGTCTGCAAAGGGATATAGACAGGTTAAGTGAGTGGGCAAGAAGGTGGCAGGTGGAGTATAATTTGGGGAAATGTGAGGTTATTAATTTTGGTAGGAAGAATAGAAAAAACAGAATTTTTTTAAATGGTGAGAAACTATTAAATGTTGGTGTCCAGGGAGACTTGGGAGTCCTGGTATAAGAAACACAAAAAGTTAGAATGCAGTTACAGCAAGCAATTAGGAAGGCAAATGGCATGTTGGCCTTTATTGCAGGGGGGTTGGAGTACAAGAGTGAGGAAGTCTTACTACAATTGTACAGGACTTTAGTGAAACCTCATCTGGAGTACTGTGCACAGTTTTGGTCTCCTTACCTAAGGAAGGATATACTTGCCTTAGAGACGGTGCAACAAAGATTCACTAGATTAATTCCTGAGATGAGAGGGTTGTCCGATAAGAAGAGGTTGAGTAGAATGGCCTATACTTTCTGGAATTTAGAAGAATGAGAGGTGATCTCATTGAAACATATAAGATTCTGAGGGGGTGACAGGGTAGATGCTGAGAGGCTGTTTCCTCTGGCTGGAGAGTCTAGAACTAGGGGGCACAGTCTCAGGATAAGGGATCGGCCATTTAAGACTGAGATGAGGAGGAATTTCTTCACTCAGAGGGTTGTGAATCTTTGGAATTCTCTACCCCAGAGGGCTGTGGATGCTGAGCCATTGGGTATATTCAAGTCTGAGATGGATAGATTTTGGACAATCAAGGGATATGGGGATCGGGCAGGAAAATGGAGTTGAGGTTGAAGATCAGCCATGATCTGATTGAATGGTGGAGCAGGCTTGAGGGGCCGTATGGCCTACTCCTGCTCCTATTTCTTATGTTATTATGTTCTTATAAAGGGCAGGATTGGGTGCTAAATATTCTTGAATACAAGGTATTCAGGAAAGATAGGGAAGGAAAGAAAAGAAGGGATGTGGCAGTATTGATTAAGGAGAATATTGCAGTGCTGGAGAGAGAGGATGTCCTAGAGGGCTCAAGGACAGAATCTATTTGGTTCGAGTTAAGAAACAATAGAGGTGCCATTACACTACTGGGTGTATTCTATAGGCCACCAACTAGCAGGAAGGATATGGAGGAGCAAATTTTCAGGAAAATTACAGAGAGGTATAAGAACTATAGAGTAGTGATAATGGGGGACTTCAACTATCCTAATATTGACTGGGATAGTAATAGTGTAAAGGGCAAAGAGGGGAGGAATTTATGAAGTGTGTTCAGGAGAAATTTCTTGCTCACTATGTTTCTGGCCCAACGAGGAAGGAGGCATTGCTGGATCTGGTTCTGGGGAATGAGGTGGGCCAACTGGAGCAAGTGTCAGTGGGAGAATATTTAGGCAACAGTGATCATAGTATCATAAGGTTTAGATTAGTTATGGAAAAGGACAAGAAGCAATCTAGAGTAAAAAATACTTAATTGGAGGAGGGCCAATTTGAGTGGGTGGAGAACGGATCTGGCCTGGGTAAGTTGGAATCAAAGATTGGCAGGCAAAACGGTAATTGAACAATGGGCGGCCTTTAAGGAGGAGATACTTCTGGTACAGTCTAGGTACATTCCCACGAGGGGGAAAGGTAGGACAACCAAAGCCAGAGCTCCCTGGATGACGAAAGAGATAGAAAGTAAGATGAAGCAGAAAAAGGGGGCAGAAAAAGTATGACAGATGTCAGGTTGATAACACAAATGAGAACCAGGCTGAATATAGAAAGTTCAGAGGAGAAGTGAAAAAGGAAATAAGAGGGGAACAGAGAGAGTATGAGAATAGACTTTGGGCCAACATAAAAAGGAATGCAAAAGTCTTCTGTAGGCATATAAATAGTAAACGGGTTGTAAGAGGAGGGGTGGGACCGATTAGGGACCAAAAAGATCTATGCATGGAGGCAGAGGGCATGAACGAGGCACTAAATGAGTACTTTGCATCTGTCTTCACCAAGGAAGAAGATGTTACCAAAATCATAGTAAAAGGGGAGGTAGTTGAGATACTGGATGGGCTAAAAATTGATAAAGATGAGGTACTAGAAAGGCTGGCTGACCTTAAAGTAGAGAAGTCATCTGGTCCAGATGGGATGCATCCTCGGTTACTGAGGGAAGTTTTTTTTTATTATTCGTTCATGGGATGTGGGTGTCGCTGGCGAGGCCGGCATTTATTGCCCATCCCTAATTGCCCTTGAGAAGGTGGTGGTGAGCCGTCTTCTTGAACCACTGCAGTCTGTGTGGTGAAGGTTCTCCCACAGTGCTGTTGGGAAGGGAGTTCCAGGATTTTGACCCAGCGACGATGAAGGAACGGCGATATATTTCCAAGTCGGGATGGTGTGTGACTTGGAGGGGAACGTGCAGGTGGTGTTGTTCCCATGTGCCTGTTCTCTTGTCCTTCTGGTTGGTAGAGGTCGCGGGTTTGGGAGGTGCTGTTGAAGAAGCCTTGGGGAGTTGCTGCAGTGCATCCTGTGGATGGTACACACTGCAGCCACTGTGCGCCGGTAGTGAAGGGAGTGAATGTTTAGGGTGGTGGATGGGGTGCCAATCAAGCGGGCTGCTTTGTCCTGGATGGTGTCGAGCTTCTTGAGTGTTGTTGGAGCTGCACTCATCCAAGCAAGTGGAAAGTATTCCATCACATTCCTGACTTGTGCCTTGTCGATGGTGGAAAGGCTTTGGGGAGTCAGGAGGTGAGTCACTCGCCGCAGAATACCCAGCCTCTGACCTGCTCTCGTAGCCACAGTATTTATATGGCTGGTCCAGTTAAGTTTCTGGTCAATGGTGACCCCCAGGATGTTGATGGTGGGGGATTCGGCGATGGTAATGCCGTTGAATGTCAAGGGGAGGTGGTTAGACTCTCTCTTGTTGGAGATGGTCATTGCCTGGCACTTGTTTGGCGCGAATGTTACTTGCCACTTATCAGCCCAAGCCTGGATGTTGTCCAGGTCTTGCTGCATGCGGGCTCGGACTGCTTCATTATTTGAGGGATTGCGAATGGAACTGAACACTGTGCAATCATCAGCGAACATCCCCATTTCTGACCTTATGATGGAGGGAAGGTCACTGATGAAGCAGCTGAAGATGGTTGGGCCTCGGACACTGCCCTGAGGAACTCCTGCAGCAATGTCCTGGGGCTGAGATGATTGGCCTCCAACAACCACTATCATCTTCCTTTGTGCTAGGTATGACTCCAGCCACTGGAGAGTTTTCCCCCTGATTCCCATTGACTTAAATAAGTAAGGGTGGAAATTGCAATGGTGCTGGCCATAATCTTCCAATCCTCCGTAGAAATGGGGGGTGGTGCCAGAGGACTGGAGAATTGCAAATGTTACAACCGTGTTCAAAAAAGGGCTTAAGGATAAACCCAGCAACTACAGGCCAATCAGTTTAACCTCAGTGATGGAGAAACTTTTAGAAACGATAATCCTGAACTAAATTAAAAGTCTTGGACCATCGCCGAATCCCCCACCATCAACATCCTGGGGGTCACCATTGACCAGAAACTTAACTGGACCAGCCATATAAATACTGTGGCTACGAGAGCAGGTCAGAGGCTGGGTATTCTGCGGCGAGTGACTCACCTCCTGACTCCCCAAAGCCTTTCCACCATCGACAAGGCACAAGTCAGGAATGTGATGGAATACTTTCCACTTGCTTGGATGAGTGCAGCTCCAACAACACTCAAGAAGCTCGACACCATCCAGGACAAAGCAGCCCGCTTGATTGGCACCCCATCCACCACCCTAAACATTCACTCCCTTCACTACCGGCGCACAGTGGCTGCAGTGTGTACCATCCACAGGATGCACTGCAGCAACTCGCCAAGGCTTCTTCGACAGCACCTCCCAAACCCGCGACCTCTACCAACCAGAAGGACAAGAGCAGCAGGCACATGGGAACAACACCACCTGCACGTTCCCCTCCAAGTCACACACCATCCCACACTTGGACAAGTGTGGATTAATAAAGGAAAGCCAACATGGATTTGTTAAAGGCAAATCGTGTTTAACTAACTTGATTGAGTTTTTTGATGAGGTAACAGAGAGGGTTGATGAGGGTAATGCGGTTGATGTGGTGTATATGGACTTTCAAAAGGAAATTGTAAAGTGCCACATAATAGGCTTGTCAGCAAAATTAAAGCCCATGGAATAAAAGGGGCAGTGGAAGCATGGATACGAAATTGGCTAAGTAACAGGAAACAGAGAGTAGTGGTGAACCATTTTTCAGAATGGAGGGAGGTATATAGTGGTGTTCCCCAGGGGTCGGTACTAGGACCACTGCTTTTTTTGATATATATTAATGACTTGGACTTGGGTGTACGGGACACAATTTCAAAATTTGCAGATGAAACAAAACTTGGAAGTGTAGTAAACAGTGAGAAGGATAGTGATAGACTTTAAGAGGAGATAGACAGGCTGGTGGAATAGGCAGACACATGGAAGATGAAATGTAATGCAGGGAAGTGCAAAGTGATATATTTTGGTATGAAGAATGAGGAGAGGCAATATAAACTAAATGGTACAATTCTAAAGGGGGTACTGGAACAGAGAGACTTGGGGATATATGTGCACAAATCTTTGAAGGTGGCAGGACAGGTTAAAAAAGTTTACGGGATCCTGGGCTTTATAAATAGAGGCTTAGAGTACAAAAGCAAGGAAGTTATGTTGAACCTTTATAAAACACTGGTTTGGTCACAACTGGAGTATTGTGTCCAATTCAGGGCACCGCACTTTAGGAAGGATGTGGAGGCCTTGGAGAGGGTGCAGAAAAGATTTACTAGAATGGTCCCAGGGATGAGGGACTTCAGTGGTTCGACTGGAGAAGCTGGGGTTTTTCTCCTTCGAACAGAGGAGGTTAAGAGGAGATTTGATAGAAGTGTTCAAAATCATGACGGGTTTAGATAAAGTAAATAAAGAGAAAGTGTTCCCATTGGCGGACGGGTCGAGAACCAGAGGACACAGATTTAAGGTGATTGGCAAAAGTACCAAAGACGACATGAGGAAACACTTTTTTCTGCAGCGAGTAGTTATGATCTGGAATGCATTGCCTGAAAGGGCGGTGGAAGCAGATACAATCGTGGCTTTCAAAAGGGAATTGGATAAAAATTTGAAGGAAAAAAAATTGTAGGGACAAGGGGAAAAAGCCGGGGAATGGGACTGACTGTATTGCTCTTACAAAGAGCCGGCACGGGCTCGATGGGCCGAATGGCCTCTTTCTGTGCTGTAACGATTCTATGATCAAAGGACTCTCAGCAGTTCTGCAATGTTGAAAATGATACTGAGTTTTTCCAGAACACAACTGACTGATTGAAAATCCCTTCCATAAATGTGAATGATCAACTTTAACTTTTTTTCTCTGCCTTGCAAAATCTCACTTCCCCCACTATCATGTGAAGGTGTTGACTACTTGCTGTAGTCGGACCCCAGCATCTCTCTCAAGCAGCCGCCATCCATGTGAGAGGTCCAACAGAGTTGTCAATGTGCTCTTAGATGCTGCTTAAAACCTACCTCTGATTCAGTGTTTGATCAGCTGTCCTAATGTCTCTCTCTTTGGCTCGGTGTCAATTTTTGTCTGATAACTCTCCTGTGAAGCATCTTTGGATGTTTTACTACATTAAAAATATGTAAAATTGGAGTCAATGGGAATCAGGGGGAAAACTCTCCAGTGGCTGCAGTCATACCTAGCACAAGGGAAGATGGTAGTGGTTGTTGGAGGCCAATCATCCCAGCCCCAGGACATTGCTGCAGGAGTTCCTCAGGGCAGTGTCCGAGGCCCAACCATCTTCAGCTGCTTCATCAATGACCTTCCCTCCATCATAAGGTCAGAAATGGGGATGTTCGCTGACAATTGGTCAGTGTTCAGTTCCATTCGCAACCCCTCAGTCCGTGCCCGCATGCAGCAAGAACTGGACAACATCCAGGCTTGGGCTGATAAGTGGCAAGTAACATTCGCGCCAGACAAGTGCCAGGCAATGACCATCTCCAACAAGAGAGAGTCTAACCACCTCCCCTTGACATTCAACGGCATTACCATGGCCGAATCCCCCACCATCAACATCCTGGGGGTCACCATTGACCAGAAACTCAACTGGTCCAGCCACATAAATAATGTGGCTACAAGAGCAGGTCAGAGGCTGGGTATTCTGTGGCTAGTGACTCACCCCCTGACTCCGCAAAGCCTTTCCACCATCTACAAGGCACAAGTAAGGAGTGTGATAGAATACTCTCCACTTGCCTGGATGAGTGCAGCTCCAACAACACTCAAGAAGCTTGACACCATCCAGGACAAAGCAGCCAGCTGATTGGCACCCCATCCACCACTCTAAACATTCACTCCTTTCACCACCGGCGCACCGTGGCTGCAGTGTGTACCATCCACAGGATGCACTGCAGCAACTCACCAAGGCTTCATCGACAGCTCCTCCCAAACCCGCGACCTCCACCACCTAGATGAACGAATAATTTAAAAAAATTAAAGGAGCTCTATAAATGCTATTTGTTGCTGTTAGACTCTGTTGGATACCAGAATAGGTTAGAAACCTGCATCACCCAACATCACTAAACTAACAGATCCAGCAGGAGCAGCTGTATATTGAACAGGTACTGACCAAAGAGTCCATCATTGACAGATACTGACCATAGAGTCCATCATTGACAGATACTGAAGAAAGAGTCCATCACTGATAGGTACTGACCATAGACTCCATCACTGAGAGATACTCACCCACAGAGTGCATCACTGATAAATACTGACCATAGAGTCCATCACTGACACGTACTGACCATAGAGTCCATCACTGAGAGATACTCACCCACAGAGTCCATCACTGATAAATACTGACCACAGAGTCCATCACTGACACGTACTGACCCGAGAGTCCATCTCTGACACATACTGACCATAGAGTCCATCACTGACACGTACTGACCATAGAGTCCATCACTACAGATACTCACCCATAAAGTCCATCACTGGCAGGTACTGACCACAGAGTCCATCACTGACAGATACTGAAGAAAGAGTCCATCACTGACAGATACTGACCATAGACTCCATCACTGAGAGATACTCACCCATATGGAGTCCATCACTGACAAATACTGACCATAGAGTCCATCACTGACAGGTACTGACCATAGAGTCCATCACTGACAGCGACTGACCATAGAGTCCATCACTGAACGTACTGACCCTAGAGTCCATCTCTGACAGATACTGACCATAGAGTCCATCACTGACAGGTACTGACCATAGAGTCCATCTCTGACAGGTACTGACCATGGAGTCCATCACTGACAGATACTGACCATTGAGTCCATCACTGACAGATACTGACCATAGAGTCCATCACTGACAGGTACTGACCATAGAGTCCATCACTGACAGATACTGACCATAGAGTCCATCATTGACAGATACTGACCATAGAGTCCATCACTGACAGATACTGACCATAGAGTCCATCACTATGGATACTCACCCATAAAGTCCATCACTGGCAGGTACTGACCATAGACTCCATCACTGAGAGATACTCACCCACAGAGTCCATCACTGATAAATACTGACCATAGAGTCCATCACTGACACGTACTGACCATAGAGTCCGTCACTGACAGCGACTGACCATAGAGTCCATCACTGACAAATACTGACCATAGAATCCATCACTGACAGGTACTGACCATAGAGTCCGTCACTGACACGTACTGACGCTAGAGTCCATCTCTGACAGATACTGACCACAGAGTCCATCACTGACACGTACTGACCATAGAGTCCATCACTACAGATACTCACCCATAAAGTCCATCACTGGCAGGTACTGACCACAGAGTCCATCACTGACAGATACTGAAGAAAGAGTCCATCACTGACAGGTACTGACCATAGACTCCATCACTGAGAGATACTCACCCATAGAGTCCATCACTGATAAATACTGACCATAGAGTCCATCACTGACACGTACTGACCCTAGAGTCCATCTCTGACAGATACTGACCATAGATTCCATCATTGACAGATACTGGCCATAGAGTCCATCACTGACAGATATTCACCGATAGAGTCCATCATTGACAGATACTGACCATAGAGTCCATCATTGACAGATAATGACCATAGAGCCCATCACTGACAGATACTGACCCTAGAGTCCATCTCTGACAGATACTGACCATAGAGTCCATCATTGACAGATAATGACCATAGAGCCCATCACTGACAGATACTGACCCAAAGAGTCCATCACTGAAAGGTACTGACCATAGATTCCATCACTGACAGGTACTAATCACAGAGTCCATCACTGAAAGGTACTGACCATAGAGTCCATCACTGACTGATACTGAACTAGAGTCCATCACTGACAGGTACTGACCATAGAGTCCAACACTGACTGATACTGACCATAGAGTCCATCACTAACAGGTACTGACCATAGAGTCCATCACTGACAGGTACTGACCATAGAGTCCATCACTGACAGATACTGACCATAGAGTCCATAACTGACAGATACTGACCATAGAGTCCATCACTGACAGATACTGACCATAGAGTCCATCACTGACAGATACTGACCATAGAGTCCATCACTGACAGATACTGACCATAGTGTCCATCCCTGACAAGTACTGACCATTGAGTCCATCAATGACAGGGACTGACCATAGAGTCCATCACTGACAGATATTCACCAATAGAGTCCATCACTGACAGATACTGACCATAGAGTCCATCACTGACAGATATTCACCCATAGAGTCCATCACTGACAGATACTGACCACAGAGTCCATCACTGACAGATACTGACCATAGGGTCCATCACTGACTGGTACTGACCATAGAGTCCATCACTACGGATACTCACCCATAAAGTCCATCACTGGCAGGTACTGACCATAGAGTCCATCACTGACAGATACTGAAGAAAGAGTCCATCACTGACAGGTACTGACCATAGACTCCATCACTGAGAGATACTCACCCACAGAGTCCATCACTGATAAATACTGACCATAGAGTCCATCACTGACACGTACTGACGCTAGAGTCCATCTCTGACAGATACTGACCATAGAGTCCATCACTGACAGGTACTGACCATAGAGTCCATCACTGACACGTACTGACCATAGAGTCCATCACTATGGATACTCACCCATAAAGTCCATCACTTTCAGGTACTGACCATAGAGTCCATCACTGACAGATACTGAAGAAAGAGTCCATCACTGACAGGTACTGACCATAGACTCCATCACTGAGAGATACTCACCCATAGAGTCCATCACTGATAAATACTGACCATCGAATCCATCACTGACAGGTACTGACCATAGAGTCCGTCACTGACAGGTGCTGACCGTAGAGTCCATCACTGACAGGTGCTGACCATTGAGTCCATCACTGACAGGTACTGACCATAGGGTCCATCACTGACAGGTATTCACACATAATACGTGATAAATTTGATCAGGATTTAAATTCAAATTGACAAGGGCTCATTCAAGTGCAGTTATAACATAATTTAATTACTGGTCCACATTTCCCAGTTTATACAGTGTCTAATTAGTTTGTGCACATATATGTGGAAAAGGAGATGATTAATATCTTTTGCAGAGTCTTTCCACTTGTGATTAAACAGATTGGGTGAGTCCAAAGGAGTCAGCCGTAGATCAGAGTGTAGCACTCTAGCCTCTTGAGTCAGAGGGATTATTTTCAGGGACCACCAACTGGAGTGTAGATGTGGAGCTCCTCCACTGTCGGGTCTACACTCGTAGGTGAAACAGGCCCATTTGAGGTTAACGTGTTGAAGGGTTGCTGACTCCCATGGAACAATACTCCAATCAAAGTCATAAAATTATAGAACCGTACAGAGCCGAAGGAGGCCACTCGGCCCATCGTGCCTGTGCCGAGATTGCAGGAGATGAGGGGAGAAAACTGGGTGGTGGAAACATTTTTTGAAATGAAAGACTGGATGATGCAGGTGTTAAGATGGTGGCTTGTTACCTCTAGGACTTGGGTTCAACTTTCAGTCCAAAGCTGGCGAGGTGAATGTCTCCTGTGTCTACGAGCTGTTGGGGTACAATGTGAAATGAGCTAGGGTTGGTAATCCCATTCGGAGAGGACATATGGCAGTCAGTATAGGAAACAGAAATGTCACAATGGTGCAGTTTGGGACGCTCTTCTGAGGTGGGACTGAGGTGCATTGTTGGGGCAGATTGGAGGGGCTTCTAAAAGAGGTATAACTGACCTAAGAGTGCTTAATGGGATACAATAGAGGGAGTTTCACCCCACATCTAAATCACTGTACCCGACCTAAGGAGTACTGCCCACATTAACATCCATCACAACAACAACTACAACAACTTGCATTTATATAGCGTCTTTCACGTAGTAAAACGTCCTAAGGCGCTTCACAGGAGTGTTATAGAAATATATAAAGTTACGGCACAGAAGCAGGCCATTTGGCCCATCGTGTCTGTGCTGGCCGAAAAAGAGCTATCCAGCCTAATTCCACTTTCCAGCACTTGGTCCGTAGCCCTGTAGGTTACGGCACTTCAAGCGCACATCCAAGTACTTTTTAAATGAGTTGAGGGTTTCTGCCTCTATCACTCTTTCAGGCAGTGAGTTCCAGACCCCCACCACCCTCTGGGTGAAAAAAATTCTCCTCAGCTCCCATCTAATCCTTCAACCAATTATTTTAAATCTATGCCCCCTGGTTATTGACCTCTCTGATAAGGGAAATAGGTCCTCCCTACCCGCTCTATCTAGTCCCGTCATAATTTTATACACCTCAATTAAATCTCCCCTCAGCCTCCTTTGTTCCAAAGAAAACAACCCCAGCCTATCCAATCTTTTCTCATAACTAAAATTCTCCAGCCCTGGCAACATCCTCGTAAATCTCCTCTGTACCCTCTCTAGTGCAATCACATCTTTCCTGTAACCAGAACTGTACGCAGTACTCAAGCTGTGGCCTAACCAATGTTTTATACAGTTCTAGCATAACCTCCCTGCCCTTATATTCTATGCCTCGGCTAATAAAGGAAAGTATCCTGCTACCTTCAGGGATCTGTGGACATGCACTCCAAGGTCCCTTTGTTCCTCTACACCTCTCAGTATCCTCCCATTTATTGTGTACTCCCTTGCCTTGTTTGCCCTCCCCAAATGCATTACCTCACACTTCTCTGGATTGAATTCCATTTGCCACTTTTCTTTCCACCTGACCAGTCCATTGATATCTTCCTGCAGTCTACAGCTTTCCTCCTTACTATCGACCACATGGCCAATTTTTATATCATCTGCAAACTTCTTGATAAAACCCCCCACATTCAAGTCCAAATCATTAATATATACCACAAAAAGCAAGGGACCTAGTACTGAGCCTTGCCGAACCCCATTGGAAACAGCCTTCAAGTCATAAAAACACCCGTCAACCATTACTCTTTGCTTCCTGCCACTGAGCCAATTTTGGATCCAACTAGCCACTTTCCCTTGAATCCCATAGGCATTTACTTTTTTGACCAGTCTGCCATGTGGACCTGGTCAAAATCCGTGTACACTACGTCAAACGCATTATCAAACAAAATTTAACACTGAGCCACATAATGAGATATCAGGACAGGTGATATAGGTTCTAAGGAGCGTCTTAATGGAGGAGAGAGAGGCTCAGAGCTTTAGGAAGGTAACTTCAGAGCTTAGGGCCTAGGCATCTGAAGGCACGGCCGCCAATGGTGGGGTCATGGAAATTGGGGAGGTGCAAGAGGCCAGAGTTGGAGGAGCGCAGAGTTTTCAGAGGGTTGTAGGGCTGGAGGAGGTTACAGAGATAGGGAGGGGCGAGGCCATGGAAGGATTTGAGCACAAAGATGAGAATGTTAAAATTCGAGGCATTGCCGGACCAGGAGCCACGAGCACAGGGGTGATGGGTGAACGGGACTTGATGCGAGTTAGGATACGGGCAGCAGAGCTTTGGATGAGCTCAAGTTTACGGAAGGTGGAAGGTGGGAGGCCGGCCAAGAGTGCATTGGAATAGTCACCTTAGTGCAAAAATCACAGTTAAAACAATGGGCCAGGTTTTGCTGGAGTTGGGGCATCTTGCGGAGTGCGCCATTAGTTAGTCTTGCAATTGCATGTTTAGATTTTAAATTTTTTTGCCCTGTAACTTGCTAGAAGTGCGAGCTGATAACGGGCGCAGCAAGGGTCACAATGCATCTGGGAACTTGGTGAAGAACGGGATCAACAGTCTATCTCCTTAACCAACGAGGTTTAAGGATTGAGCAAGAAACAGAGGAAGGACTGAGAAGGAGGGTGAATTCAATGTCAAATTAGGTGAACAAAGAGTGATGAAGAGAGGGAAAGAAAGACTGGATTAAAAGAGAGAGATAGAAGAGACAGAAAGGAAAAATATTTTTTAAATTTGCCATTTTTAAAATCTACTTAAACAATTCACACGCTTAAGGAATGAAACTCCAACTTTTAATTGTTCACTTTCTGGCCGAGATGTTGATTGGCCGTCATTAACAATGATCCCGTCGTTAAAAGGGTACTTACGCTATTAATTACTGGACTTAACTTTCTTTGGCGCGTTTAATGGGCAATTAAGGAGCAAATGCAGCAATTTCATGAAAATCACAGAGGGGGGGGGGAGGAGCGAGGGCGAGATGCCGTTTTCGCGATGTTAACGGCAGAGCGGCCCAAATCAGCCAGCAAGTTGAGGCAATTCGCAATTCACGGGGTGCCTCTTCCTCGCTGCAAGCTGCGGTCCGAATCGGCGCATTAATAACGGTGTGCGTCGTTTCATCAAAATCTGACCCAATAAGTTTTAAAAAGTAGAAACTTCGAAGCTAAAAGCTGGCAGCGGTCCAGAAACTGCCAACACAGCTCTCCCAGGGGTTAAATATTCCGTCATCTTCCAGGGGAGCTTGAGTAAATCTCTCCACCCATCTGTCAGCGCACAGCTGCTGAGCAAATCCATAAATCTTTACAAATTACACGACACTGCCCCTGTGTACGAGGGAATGAAAGGAGACAGCGGAGACAGCTCCAAGCACTGCTGTGCTACACGGCACCAAATGGGACCCAACAACTGCCTGCTCTTTTGTCTCAGCGCTCCAAACACTCAGCTCCATTTTCCCGGAGAGACTGATTCATTCAGAGGGAAGGCGGCGGGAGGTTGGAGGGTGGGCAGAGCCAAACGGCAAATCAGTGCCCTGTGTGTACATCTGTGGGATGGGGAGTGGGATGGTGCGGTGGGTGAATGGGTGGGAGACTGCACAAGGGCATCGTACTACTTATGAAAGTAAACTTTGGCTCTCTCCCCTCCCGCTCCCACTCCCCACCACCCACCTCTTCCTGTTTACTTGTCAGTGTATTTCTGGCACATTGGATTAACCCTACCGTCTCCTCAGATGTGCAGACACAGGGCGGCCAGCAGAAGGGATTAACTCTTTCGTCCACTTCTTCACATTGGCGATTAGACACAGCAGCGAGAGAGAGGATTAACCCTGTGCTCACCCCCTTCCCCTTTAAGGATAAAAAAGAAACCAGTGAAGAGTTGGGAATCTGAAGCACAAACAGATAGTGGTGGAAGTACACATCAGGAGAGGCAGCATCTGGGAGAGGAAGATGGGTTAATATGTGATTCTATGATTTTAGAATGTCAGGTGTAACCATACAATAGTTGGGCAGCAGAAGTCTCTTTTCTGCAACAAGGACAACAACAACTTGCATTTATATAGCGCCTTTAACGTAGTAAAACATCCCAAGGCGCTTCACAGGAGCGATTATCAAACAAAATTTGACACCAAGCCACATAAGGACAGGCGACCAAAAGTTTGGCCAAAGAGGTAGGTTTTAAACAGAGTCTTAAAGGAGGAGAGAGGTTTAGGGAGGGAATTCCAGAGCTTAGGGCCGAGGCAGCTGAAGGCACGGCCGCCAATGGTCGGGGCAATTAAAATCGGGGATGCGCAAGAGGCCAGAATTGGAGGAGCGCAGAGATCTCGGAGGGTTGCAGGGCTGGAGGAGATTACCGAGAGAGGGAGGGGCAACGTCTTGGAGGGATTTGAAAACAAGGATGAGAATTTTAAAATCGAGGCGTTGCCGGACCGGGAGCCAATGTAGGTCAGCGAGCTCAGGGGGTGATGGATGAACGGGACTTGGTGCGAGTTAGGATACAGGCAGCAGAGTTTTAGATGAGCTCAAGTATACAGAGGGTGCATGGTGGGAGACCGGTTAGGAGAGCATTGAAATAGTCAAGTCTCAAGGTAACAAAGGTATGGACAAGGATTTCAGCAGCAGATGAGCTGAGGCAGGGCGGAGACGGGCGATGTTATGGAGGTCTTGGCAATGGAGCAGATATGCGGTTGGAAGCTCATCTCAGGGTCAAATAGGACGCCAAGGTTGCGAATGGTCTGGTTCAGCCTCAGACAGTGACCAGGGAGAGGACTGGAGTTGGTGGCTAAGGAACGGAATTTGTGGCGGGAAGGGAAGACAATGGCTTCAGTCTTCCCAATATTTAGTTGGAAGAAATTTCTGCTCGTCCAATACTGGATGTCGGACAAGCAGTGTGACAAATCAGAGGCAGTGGAAGGGTCGAGGGAGGTGGTGGTGAGGTAGAGCTGGGTGTCATCAAAGTACACGTAGAACCTGATGTTGTGTTTTCGGATGATGTCGCTGAGGGGCAGCCTGGCGATGAGAAATAGGAGGAGGCCAAGGATAGATCCTTGGGGGACTCCAGAGGTAACGGTGCGGGAGCGGGAAGAGAAGCCACTGCAGGTGATTCTCTGGCTACAACTGGGCAGATAGGAATGGAATCAGGCGAGTCCCACCCAGCTGGACAACGGAGGAGAGGCATTGGAGGAGGACGGCGTGGTCAACCGTGTCAAAGGCTGCAGACAGGTGGAGAAGGATGAGGAGGGATAGTTTACCACGGTCACAGTCACATAGGATGTCATTATGACTTTGATAAGGGCCGTTTCAGTACTGCGGCAGGGGTGGAAATCTGACTGGAGGGGTTCAAACATGGAGTTGCGGGAAAGATGGGCATGGGTTTGGGAGGCGACAAGGACTTTGGAGAGGAAAGGGAGGTTGCAGATCGGACGGTAGTTTGCAAGGACAGAGGGGTCAAGGGTGGGTTTTTTGAGGGGGGTGATGACGGCCGATTTGAAGGGATGGGGTATAATACCTGAGGAGAGGGAACCGTTAACAATATCAGCTAACATGGGGTCCAGGAAAGGAAGTTGGGTGGTCAGCAGTTTTGTGGGAATAAGGTCGAGGGAACAGGAGGTGGGTCTCACGGACAAGTTGAGCTTGGCGAGGGCATGAGGGGAGATAAGAGAGAAACTAGAGAAAGATGGGAGTTCAGGGCTAGGGAAGGGGGGATCCGTAGGGGAAGTTTGGCTTGGTTGGCTGGGGGAAGGGAGGGAAGCGGCAGAGTTAACTGGACGGTAGGTCTCAATCTTAGTGACAAAGAAGTCCATGAGCTCCTCGCACTTGTTGTTGGAGGTGAGGGTGGAGGGGGCAGAGAAGAGGGGTTTAAGAAGACAGTTTGTAGTGGAGAAGAGAAGCCAGGGGTTATCTTTGTATTCAGGATGATCCTGGAATAGTAAGCACTTTTGGCAGAGGAGAGCAGGACCCGATAGTGCTTTATGTGGTCCAACCAGATCTGGCGATGAATGGCTAAACCACTTGTCCGTCATAAATATTCAAGTCTGTGTCCCTTGGACTTAAAGGAGCAGAAATGAGGGCCATATCATCGGGAACGACCAGGGTGAGAGAGAATAAAGGTTTGAATGGGGACGAGGGCATCAAAGGTGGAGGTGAGGGTGTGATTGAGCAGATCGGTAGCTGCAGAAATGTCGTGGTGAATGGAGGACCAAAGGCTAGACAGTTGGGAATTTGAAAGTGCTGTTGGAAGTGACCTGGGGGAAGAGTTTTTCCCAGGAGAAGACACAGAAGGAAGTGGGATTGGGAGGGGGAAGGGAGATGTGGGTGGAGAGAGATACAATGAAGTGATCAGAGATGGCCTTATCTGTGATTTTCTGGGAAAGAGAAGGCTGAAGGGTGACCTGATAGAGGTCTTTAAAATTACGAAGTGATTTGACAGGGTAGACATAGAGAAGATATTTCCATTTGTGGGGAGACCAAAAATATAAGATAGTCACTAATAAATCCAATAGGGAATTCAGGAGAAACTTCTTTACACAGAGAGTGGTGAGAATGTGGAACTCGCTACCACAAGGAGTAGTTGAGGCAAATAGCATAGATGCATTTAAGGGGAAGCTAGATAAACACATGAGGGAGAAAGGAATAGAAGGGTATGTTGATAGGGTGAGATGAAGAGGGGTGGGAGGAGGCTCGTGTGGACTAGTTGGGCCGAATGGCCTGTTTCGGTGCTGTAAATTCTATGTAAATAAGATTACGAGAACAAAGGCAGGACAGGGCCAGGGGATTGACAGGTTAAGGCAAAGAATTCAAATCTACCAACTCCATTTACTGATGGGGGTGTGATAACCTGGTAATAGATCTTAAAATGTTGAAAAGAACAATCGAATGCTTCATATTGTATAAAGGTACAAATGGGGGGCAAATTCATAATCATTTATAAGGTAAAGTGATGGTTGTAAAATGGAAATGAGATAGAATATGGATGACACCTACTGGGAGATTCCAGCGGGAACATTGGCTGAGGTCTGAAACCAAAGCCGAGAGCAGAGGGCTGAAGGGTGCCCATGAGGGAGATGGGACACTGCTTGTCACGTTCATACCGAGCCTTCCATTTCCAGTTAGCCCTGGGACAGACTCTTCCCAGTGGAGGGGATTCATTCTGCACCTGCCCCATACCATTTACAGGGAGACATCAGGCTGCTCGTAATTTCCTTTTACCTGTTGCTTTCCAGCGAAGGCCCAAAGATGTAACCGTGTAAAAGTGACCAGGAAGGAAGGACAGGCAAAATCTAGGCTGACATTTTAGTGAAGTGCTGAGGGAGTGCTACACTGTCGGAGGTGCCATCCTTCGGATGAGACATTAAACCGAGGCCCTCTCAGGTGGACGTAATTTTGAAGAAGAGTAGGGGAGTTCTCCCCGGTGTCCTGGGCCAATATTTATCCCTCAACCAACACCACTAAAAAAAAACAAATGATCTGGTCATTACCACATTGCTATTTGTGGGACCTTGCTGTGCGCAAATTGGCTGCTGCATTTCTTAGATTACAACAGTGACTATACATCAAAAGTACTTAATTGGCTGTAAAGTGCTTTGGGACATCCTGAGGTCATGAATGGCACCCTATAAATGCAAGCTCTTTCTTTCTTTTACAACATCAACATCCTATATGAAAATAAGAACTGAGCATGATGACTTTAAACTGGGCACTGATTTACTACTGCGTGCCCTGGTCCATTTATTCCCTGCTCTCTAAATCACTTCACCTGAAGATTACACCTGTTCTCGACCTCCTGTGTGAAACACCACGAGACATTGACTGTGTTTGAAATCTCTGTTGACGAAAGACAGAGGGGGCACAATCGGTCTCTGGCGAAAGCGCAAACCGTGCGATAGCGAATCGGCCGCCCGTCAATGGAAATGAAGATCGGACAGGGTGTGTAAAACAGGCTTCTGATTCGCAGTCGCCTGGTTTGCGCTACTGCCGAGGACCCATTTCACTCCCGTAGCTCCTGGTGCTGAGAATGATCGGAAGAGCGTTCTGCAGGTAGGAGAAAGCGTGAGGGATGCACCTCTGCTTCATCTGACTCTGTTGTTGGCAGGAGCCCAGGGATATAAAAGTATTGATGTTCCAATCATTGAGATATTCTAAAGTGCCCAAGGTGAAAGGCCAATTAACAGAGCTTCAGTAAAGGTCAGTACAGTATTGACACCCTGCCACCAGAACTCTATTACTATCCCACTACAAGATGTCCCAATGCCACATAAGATTCTGAGAGGCTGTTTCCCCTGGTTGCAGAGTCTAGAACTAGGGGGCATGGTCGCAGGATAAGGGGTCGGCCATTTAAGACCGAGGAAAAATTTCTTCACTCAGAGGCTTGTGAATCTTTGGAATTCTCTACCCCAGAGGGCTGTGGATGCTCAGTCGTTGAGTATATTCAGGGTTGAGATCGATAGATTTTTGGATAATTAAGGGAATCAAAGGATATGGGGATCGGGTAGGAAAGTGGAGTTGAGGTCGGAGATCAGCCACGATCTTATTGAATGGCGGAACAGGCTTGAGGGGCTGTTTGGCCTACTCCTGCTCCAACTTCTTATGTTCTATGACAAGCAATGGCTCAGTATTGTCACCACACCACATTTTTCTTTGGTTACTTCCCTTGCAACTTCTGGGTTGAATTTTGGACTCGGGACTGGCTGTTCTTCCGAGCCACTTTTTGACAGATTTCAAAGTGCCACAGCCTTGATTTCCAATATGTGCCAAATTCAGGTCAAGCCCACCAGGATCTGGATTGAGATTGCCCAGGGCGATTTATCATTGGACCTCTACACTGAAAAGACAAAGGAGAATTTCATCCCATCAATCTGGGCCTCCGAGCCCATTCTCAGACCTGAAAAGTCAAACCCATCCAGGCAGCCCAGAGATTGGCTGAGTTGAGGATGTGCGAACAGATTATTTACTGGACATATAAATATACCAGATACTCAGGACTGTATGTGTGGCTATTATTGATTATGTCACTATCAAAGCAAGACTAACATTTATATAGCAACTTTCACAATGTTCCAAAGCACTTTACAGCCAATGAAGTACAGTCACTGTTGTGATGTAGGAAATGCAGCAGCCATTTTGCACACAGCAAGATCCCACAAACAGATGAGATAATGACCAGATAATCTGTGTATTTTTAAGTCATGTTGGTTGAGGGATAAATATTGACCGGGGTAACAGGGAGAATTTCCTTGCTGTTCTTCGAAATTGGGATCTTTTATGTCCACCTGAGAGGGCAAACACAGTCGCAGTTTAATGTCTCATCCGAAAGACAGCTCCTCTGACAGTGCAACACTCCCTCAGTACTGCAATGTCAACCTAGATTTTGTGCTCAAGTCTCTGGAGTGGGACTTGAATCAATAACCATTTATTAACTCTGGGGAAAGAGTGCTACCCACTGATCCACAGCTGACTAAATATTCATGCTGCTATAGTTTATTCAAGGTACTTCTTCACAATGATGTATATATATTCACATTGATATAAATGTTATTCTCAATCATTCAGACTGTTGTGCATTTTGTAGGGTTATTTATTAAAATAGCTATTATTAATTCCTACTGTGTCATGACCAGCTATCTTAAGATAGCTTCATACTTAAGAAAAGACATACTTGCTCTCGAGGCAGTACAAAGAAGGTTCACTCGGTTAATCCTGGGGATGAGGGGGCGGACATATGAGGAGAGGTTGAGTGGATTGGGACTCTACTCATTGGAGTTCAGAAGAATGAGAGGCGATCTTATTGAAACATATAAGATTGTGAATGGGCTTGATCGGGTGGATGTGGTAAGGATGTTCCCAAGGATGGGTGAAACTAGAACTAGGGGGCATAATCTTAGAATAAGGGGCTGCTCTTTCAAAACTGAGATGAGGAGAAACTTCTTCACTCAGAGGGTAGTAGATCTGTGGAATTTGCTGCCCCAGGAAGCTGTGGAAGCTACATCATTAAATAAATTTAAAACAGAAATAGACAGTTTCCTAGAAGTAAAGGGAATTAGGGGTTACGGGGAGCGGGCAGGAAATTGGACATGAATTTAGATTTGAGGTTAGGATCAGATCAGCCATGATCTTATTGAATGGCGGAGCAGGCTCGAGGGGCCGATTGGCCTACTCCTGCTCCTATTCCTTATGTTCTTATATTCTTATACATCTTGATTTTTTACCTTTTTTGTGAACTCAGTACTCACTAAACTGAGGGAGAATGCCAGTTAAGTACGAACTAATACCGTGCCCACAGGAATTCAGTTATGACTGCAAACATTCAGGGAGAAAAGACTTTCATCCCATCAGTCTTGGCTGGATTTGAAGGCAGACGCTTAATGTGAAAGGGCATTTTCTAACCAACCATACAATCACAAAAATAGTGCAACCCGTGTAATTGCACGTGGCCCCGAGCGGATCCAGTGAAAGGACACTTACACGACGGTGATCACTTTGTCCACTATTTTTATATTCCCTATTGCACTCGTGCCTTCTCATGATCGTACGTGTCCGGATCTGACACCAGATTAGGTTGGTAGTATTTAGTATCGCTGCCTAGTAAAATGTCAGGGCCCCAAACTGAACCTTTGCAGGGAGCCCCCACAAAGCAAATGCTGCTCTTGCTCAGTCTCTCGCAGATCACTGTTTAACATGAGAAAAGCATGACAAAGACTGATCTGGTAACATCCATGAAGAAGGCTTTACACTTCTGGGCATCAGTTGGCTGAGAATCAGCATTTGGAGTCAGCTTAAATCCAATCAAAGGCCATTTTTTTTATGTTTCTCCCATCTCAGAAATAAATTACAGGACCTTGAAGACAGAATAGGCGAGGATAGCATTTTAAAGTAAACTTTTATGGACAAAATGTACAGAAGATAATTTTTAAGATAATTGGCAAAAGAACCAGAGGACCAGTGTACACAGCGAATTGTTATGATTTGGAATTCACTGCCTGAAAGGGCGGTGGAAGCAGATTCAATAGTAATTTTCAAAAGGGAATTGGATAAATACTTGAAGGGAAAAAATTTACAGGGCTATGTGGGGAAAGAGCAGGGGAATGGGACTAATTGGATAGCTCTTTCAAAGAGCAGGGGCACGATGGGCCGAATGGCCTCCTTCTGTGCTGTACGAGTCTATGAAAAGTTGTAACCAGTTGTGTTACATGTAACACAGGATGTAGGACTGAATCATGATACCATGTTATAAGCAATATATTATTTCTTTAGTAAGCTGGATCTGTGTGCAATGTGGCCTGTCTCTTTAAAGTAATAAAGGCACATCATGAGGTCGATTAGAAGTCGATTCCTGCTAGTCACTACTTCAGATCAATTCTTTGCAGATTTTAAACCCCCGATCTGCTCTCCCACATCAGAACCACCGACCAAAAATAACTGGCTTTATTTTTCTTTTTTTGCACAATTTTAAAGATTGTCTTGCCTCTGTAACGAAGTGCGGCTTTTTTGAAATGTAACATCTAAAGCATAAGTGCGATAGACATGAGCTAGATGAAAGATTTCGATCTCCCAAGGCATTGGACACAGGGAGTCAGGACCAAGTGTCGTCTTTCGGTGAAGTGGGGTTAGAGGGCGGGAGATAATTCATAGAATCATATAGCACGGAAGGAGGCCATTCAGCCCATCATGTCTGTGCCGGCTCTTTGAAAGGGCTATCCAATTAGTCTCTTGTGCAAGTTTCAGGACCATCTCGTTTTTTAATCTGTTTATCTATATGCACACCGCATGACCTTATATACATGATACTAGATTAATAACAACATTGTACGCAATGTTTGCATTGATGATAGCACTGTGTATATTATACTGTGATATTTCATGTACTGGGTGCATTATTTTACTCACTGTAGTCTATAAATTATACCATGTCATTCACAGTACTGGATGCATTGTATTCGGATAGCTGCCGTAGTTTATGTACCGCATCAGATAAATTAGACTAGATGATTAGTTTATACTCAGATAGTCATTGCAATCTGTAGTAGATATTACTAGATAGTTTACAGAGCCGAATATATTAGATGGTCTTATCCAGGGCATTGTATATATTCAGTATTTTGTGCATTTTTCTGATTTTCACAATGTATAGTTCCTATATTTTCATGACACTCTACATTACATCTTGTGTCGTGGCGATATTTTGTACAGAGTTAATCATAGTGCTGTACATATATTGACTCCTGAGTTACTTGCCGCAGTGTACACATTATGCTTGAATATTAACAGTACTGTGTATTTTTAACTGTGTCTTGGTCTGTATTATACAGAGTTCTATATTGTATACTATCATATACTTTTGAGTTACTCCCTATGCATATTAACCATGTACAAATTGGTGTCTCACTGTTCTATGTAGAGGGTTATATTTTTCTGGTGCAGTATACATTATTTTTAATGTTTTTTTCCCCAATATTAATAACTTTCCCCAAACTGAATTCCCTTTGATCCACTCCAGACACCACCCCTTTTGTGCCTGCACCCTCTTTATCGCGGTGATTTGTTCTTTCTTCTCAGGCCCAGTTTGGACCAAGTGTTTCGAGGGACAATGCGATCGCAATCTGCAGCGGCAGCCTTATACAGAAAGCTCCCAGCTTATTGCTGAAAGGAGTCCCCTTGAACGCCTCTCACTCTGGGACTGAAGCCGCAAAGCCTTTCATTGTCCCTTTCGGCTTCACCGTCACCGTGTTAAAGAGAGAGGGAGGGAGCGAGGGGGTGGGGTGGGTTGGAGATGGAGTTTAGCCCCTTCCTGTAAGTAAACAGAACTAGGAATTAGTTACCTCACAAACTATCGCAAAGTAAACTCTCCCTCTCAAAAAAAAATAAAGTCATAGAGATAAAAGCTTCTATTATCAATATTCAATAAAAAAGGAGAGGGCTCCGCGACATTGGAAGAACATTGTTGGGGACATAGTGACATCCCCTGCTCTTCCAAACTCCCGCTTCTAAAGGAATAACTTAAAATAAGAAAAAAAAGTCAGTCTGAATGTGTTATTGTTCCAATTTTGGATACTGTGCCCCCTTTGTCGCTGGGGAACTTTGTTGATTCTGGTGCAGATTCCAAGCAAGATTTTATACCAAAAAATTATTTTGGTTTATGGATCTGTATTTTTTTTTGCTTCTTTTTAGTAAGTGTGAATGTTTGCAGAAAATGCGCTAGTCTATTCTACAATCGGCATGGTCAGCGACTGTGCGTGCAGGACACTTCCCCCCCCCCGAGTTAAGGAAATTTAAACAGGGTTATAGATTTGTCAGCAGGAATTGTCTTTTGAGAGGCAGAATAGGTGCACAGCAAGACTGCTGAAAGGAGCGGCGTTTATAAGGCGCGTCGGTGTTCAAAGAAGGCAGCATGTCTTTGTCACACGTGAAATGGGGCAAAGGCGGCGAAAATACTGGTTCTTTTGAAAGTTAGGTCATTTTTTTTTTCTGGCAGTGCATTTTCTCATTTGATAAAATGTACACTGCAACCAGTTTAGCTCTCTCCTGGATTATCTCGCCGCCAAGAATTAGGGAACATACCAAACATCAGGAAACTTTCTCTCATTTTAGATTGGCTGGGCCTTTTTGCTTCCCTCTCTCTTATTCTCTCCCTTTGTATCTCGGTTGCCAGGCGACCCGGGAGGCTAGGAGAAACTATTTGCCCGATAAATTAGAGAGGAAAAAAAAAGTGCAAGAAACAAGAGCGACAGGACGGGAAAGAAAAGTTGAGATTGAATCGTCTTCACTACAGTTTTATGATGTGTCCCAATTTGCTCCCCGGTTGCTGGGTAAGTTTTAATTTTTACTGGATGTCCCTCTCGTTTCAGCACAGAAAATACAGTACGTTTATTATGACACAAAGTTACTCCCTGGTCACAAAGCAGCCTTTGCAAGAGGGGCAACAAGAAGGATCTGTGTTTATTTTATTCCCTCCTAATTCTTGTACCAAGCGCCCAAGGCACAGCATCATCAGAGATTCTATTGAGAAGGGCTGTGAGTGTACAGGAGGTGAGGTCGTTCTGTGTTTTTTTGGCGGGGGGGGAGGGGGAGGGTGAGAATGGATGCAAGGCTGAAATAGTCTCCACACTGCCATAGTGACCGAGGGAGGGAGGGAGAGGGGGGGGGGAGGCAGATTCATGAGCTAACAGATCTCCATCCATCACCCTGCAGGTCTATTGAGCCCGGACAGTCGGTTGGCCGAGAGGATATATTGTCAGCAGATAGCCTGCCCACTAACTGAGCAGCCAGGAGGGACAAAGCTGAGAGCAAAGCCTCAAAGAGCAGCCAGGGGCGAGAGTATCCTCAGAACGACAGCACCGGGAGCGAGTGAAAGCCACGAGAAAGAGGGAGAGAAGACATTGGAAGCAACCAAAAAAAATCTCCCAATTACTGACCTAGTTCCATTCCAGGGCGATTTCATCCTCCTACAGTCACAGAGAAGCGAACAGATCCCAAGGACGCTTTGGTGAAGTTTGGAGATACCCTGAGACTCAGGACAATCGGACTCTACATTTCACTAATGGCAGACCAACACAATGAGACCAAGACGGGACAATTGGAACCAGACTCACCATTTGAATGGGCGCTGAACGCAGATATAATTTCAATGTAGGTTCATCTGAAAATGTTGGGCAGAATGTGTTATAATCCTGGTTGCTTTAAGTTTTTGAACCGAGATTATTTTCTTTCCTTCCTCAGCAGGGTAACACTGGGTTAGATTTTTTTTTTGTTTCGCCTTGAGAGAGGACTGCCTGAGGAGTCTAGCTCTTGATTGTCCAAACGCAATTCTTGTGCCATTTTTTAACAAACCCAAGAATTGTGCCTGGACATCTGGAGCTGGTTTTCCGATTGTCTTCAAAACGATTAGGTCACCGGCATCAATAAGACTGGTGACCATTCCGAGAAGGCGCCGAACGACTCTTCACCCGGCTGTTAATAATAAAACCATCAGTCCCCGCAATCGATGCCTTGGTCTTTCTGTTTTATTCACTGATTGGCGATTCCATCTTCCAGGGTAGCTCTCCGATCAGATGTAGATTGCAGTGAATTGCCAAAGTACAAACCGGGAAATGGTTCTTTCCCCCTTCGATGTCATAAGCTCGGAGAATTTATCAAAAGGAGCCATTTCTTTGAAATTCAAATTGATAATTTGGCAAAATAAAAATTGGAAGGATTCAGAAGTTTCCCCACAACGCGGTCCGTCCACCGGATACTTTTAAGTCAAGGTCGTGTGCTGTTCAAACCTATTTAGAACATTGCTTATCGAAGCAAAATACTGCGGATGCTGGAAATCTGAAATAAAAATAGAAAATGCTGGAAACTCTCAGCAGATCAGGCAGCATCTGCGGAGAGAGAAACAGAGTTAACGTGTCAGCTCGGTGACCTGACATCAAGAGTATTGACATCCTTGCTTATAGTTGAAGGTTTAAATCGTATTAAACTCAGGGGTATTTAGACTCTGTCTCACTCCGTTCTGTAAAAGGCTTGTATTCCATTTTATTTTGTTATTCGATGATGCACCTCTCTCTCTCTCCTCTTGTCTTCATCCTTCCCTCCATCCTTCTTTCTTTCCTTTCTGCCTTCCCCCTCTCACCTTCTCCTTCCCCTCTTTTCTCATCCTCTTTCTGTTTTTCTCTCCCCCCTTTGTCCCGTCTTTCTTTCTCTCCCTCACCTCCCTTTCCCACCTCATCATTCTCACATTCTCCCTCTCTCCTTTTCCCCAGGACTTGCTTTTTCTCTCTTTCATTCGCTTTTTGCCTTTCTTTTCTCAGCCTCCCGTTGATTGCTCCCAGTGTGTGTGGGATGGACGGTATATCATTGATACAGTCACTAGACATTTCCAGCAGTGCTTTTCTGCTTGTTTCACCAAAATGAAAAGTTATCTTTTCACGAACCTCGCGTTTCTAGTCCGATACAAAAAGAACGAAAACAGAGAAAACATTTCGCAAAGTTGTCAAAACCCAAACAACAGTGTGGCCCCAGCGAGCTCCAGTTCCCAGGCCTCCCTCTGCAAATTGCGATGAAATAACAATTTATGGCCCATTTTTTTTTTACAATTTAGTCTTGGGCCACACAGCGGGTCCGAGCCTGCTGTCCTCAATCCCGATCTCGTTCTGTGTCTTTTGATCGATCTCATTTTCCGTTCTCCCTCCTGGCTTTCACTCTCCCTCTCTGTCTCCGTTACAATAATGATGCAGATTGATTCCTCTCCCCCCATTTCCATTTCAATTCCTCCTGCTGACACCTGGTGCGAGCCATTCATTGGACTCTCGCAGGCGGAATGATCGGTCCCGCCGCTGCGACCTGCATCACAACACGCAATCCAGGCCCATCCTGTGTTACACACCAGGACAGCCAAGAACACGGCTACCGACCAACTCCCTACAACCCACATTGGAGAAATTAAACACACAAATGGTCTCTCCTTCTCTGAATATTGTAGGTATTACATCAATTACCAATCTCATCCCCACACAGCCATCATATCAGTCACCAAAAACCATCTCCACACTGTGTATCACATCAAACACCAACCTCATCCCCGCACTGTGCATCACATCAATCACCAAATATCATCCCTGCACTGTGTATCAGATCAATCACCAAATATCATCCCCACACTGTGTATCACATCAATCACCAAATATCATCCCCACACTGTGCAACACATCAATCACCAAATATCATCCCCACACTGTGTATCATATCAATCACCAAATATCATCCCCACACTGTGTATCACAACAATCACCAAATATCATCCCCACACTGTGTATCAGATCAATCACCAAATATCATCCCCACACTGTGTATCACATCAATCACCAATCTCATCCCGACACTGTCTATCGCATCAATCACCAAATATCATCCCCACACTGTGTATCAGATCAATCACCAAATATCATCCCCACACTGTGTATCACATCAATCACCAAATATCATCCCCACACTGTGTATCACAACAATCACCAAATATCATCCCCACACTGTGTATCACATCAAACACCAACCTCATCCCCACACTGTGTATCACATCAATAACCAAATACCATCCCCACACTGTGTATCACATCAATCACCAAATATCATCCCCACACTGTGTATCACATCAAACACCAACCCCATCCCCACACTGTGCAACACATCAATCACCAAATATCATTCCCACACTGTGCAACACATCAATCACCAACCTCATCCCCACACTGTGCAACACATCAATCACCAAATATCATCCCCACACTGTGTATCACATCAAACACCAACCTCATCCCCACACTGTGTATCACATCAATAACCAAATACCATCCCCACACTGTGTATCACATCAATCACCAAATACCATCCCCACACTGTGTATCAAATCAATCACCAATATCATCCCCACACTGTGTATCACATCAATCACCAAATACCATCCCCACACTGTGCATCACAACAATCACCAAATATCATCCCCACACTGTGTATCACATCAAACACCAACCTCATCCCCACACTGTGTATCACATCAATAACCAAATACCATCCCCACACTGTGTATCACATCAATCACCAAATACCATCCCCACACTGTGTATCACAACAATCACCAAATATCATCCCCACACTGTGTATCACATCAAACACCAACCTCATCCCCACACTGTGTATCACATCAATCATCAAATACCATCCCCACACTGTGTATCACATCAATCACCAACCTCATCCCCACACTGTGTGTCACATCAATCACCAAATATCATCCCCACACTGTGTATCACATCAATCACCAAATAACATCCCCACACTGTGTATCACATCAATCACCAACCTCATCCCCACACTGTGTATCGCATCAATCACCAAATACCATCCCCACACTGTGTATCACATCAATCACCAAATATCATCCCCACACTGTGTATCACATCAATCACCAGACTCATCCCCACACTGTGTATCACATCAATCACAAAATACCATCCCCACACTGTGTATCACATCAATCTCCAGACTCATCCCCACACTGTGTATCACATCAATCACCAAATATCAACCCCACACTGTGTATCACATCAATCACCAACCTCATCCCCACACTGTGTATCACATCAATCACAAAATACCATCCCCACACTGTGTATCACATCAATCTCCAGACTCATCCCCACACTGTGCATCATATCAATCACCAAATATCATCCCCACACTGTGTATCACATCAATCACCAAATATCATCCCCACACTGTGTATCACATCAATCACCAGATTCATCCCCACACTGTGTATCACATCAATCACCAGACTCAACCACAATGTGTATCACATCAATCACCAGATTCATCCCCACACTGTGTATCACATCAATCACCAGACTCAACCACAATGTGCATCACATCAATCACCAAATATCATCCCCACACTGTGCATCACATCAATCACCAAATACCATCCCCACACTGTGTATCACATCAATCACAAGATTCATCCCCACACTGAGTTTCAGATCAATCACCAAATATCATCCCCTCACTGTGCATCACATCAAACACCAACCTCATCCCCGCACTGTGTATCAGATCAATCACCAAATATCATCCCCACACTGTGGATCACATCAATCACCAAACTCATCCGCACACTGTGTATCACATCAAACACCAAGCTCATCCCCACACTGTGTATCACATCAAACACCAAACCCATCCCCACACTGTGTATCACATCAATAACCAAATACAATCCCCACACTGTGTATCACATCAATCACCAAATACCATCCCCACACTGTGTTTGACATCAATCACCAAATACCATCCCCACATTGTGCATCACATCAAACACCAAATACCATCCCCACACTGTGTATCACATCAATCACCAAATACCATCCCCACACTGTGTTTGACATCAATCACCAAATACCATCCCCACATTGTGTATCACATCAAACACCAAATACCATCCCCACACTGTGAATCACATCAATCACCAAATATCATCCCCATAAAGTGTATCACATCAATCACCAACCTCATCCCCACACTGTGTATCACATCAATCACCAAATATCATCCCAAAACTGTGTATCACATCAATCACCAAAGATCATCCCCACCCTTTGTATCACATCAATCACCAGACTCAACCACACTGTGTATCACATCAATCACCATCCTCATCCCCACACTGTGTATCACATCAATCACCAAATACCATCCCCACACTGTGTATCACATCAATCACCTGATTCATTCCCACACTGTGTATCACATCAATCACCAAATACCATCCCCACACTGTGTTTGACATCAATCACCAAATACCATCCCCACATTGTGCATCACATCAAACACCAAATACCATCCCCACACTGTGTATCACATCAATCACCAACCTCATCCCCACATTGTGTATCACATCAATCACCAAATATCATCCCCATAAAGTGTATCACATCAATCACCAACCTCATCCCCACACTGTGTATCACATCAATCATCAAATATCATCCCCACACTGTGTATCACATCAATCACCAACCTCATCCCCACACTGTGTAACACATCAATCACCAAATATCATCCCAAAACTGTGTATCACATCAATCACCAAAGATTATCCCCACCCTTTGTATCACATCAATCACCAGACTCAACCACACTGTGCATCACATCAATCACCTGATTCATCCCCACACTGTGCATCACATCAATCACCAATCTCATCCCCACACTGTGTATTACATCAATCACCAAATACCATCCCCACACTGTGTATCACATCAATCTCCAGACTCATCCCCACACTGTGCATCATATCAATCACCAAATATCATCCCCACACTGTGTATCACATCAATCACCAGACTCAACCATAATGTGTATCACATCAATCACCAGTTTCATCCCCACACTGTGTATCACATCAATCACCAAATATCATCCCCACACTCTGTATCACATCAATCACAAAATATCATCCCCACACTGTGTATCAGATCAATCACCAGACTCAACCACAATGTGTATCACATCAATCACCAGACTCAACCACACTGTGTATCACATCAATCACCAAATATCATCCCCACACTGTGTATCACATCAATCACCAAATACCATCCCCACACTGTGTATCACATCAATCACAAGATTCATCCCCACACTGAGTTTCAGTTCAATCAGCAAATATCATCCCCACACTGTGTAGCACTTCAATCACCAGACTCATCCCCACACTGTGTATCACATCAAACACCAAATATTATCCCCACACTGTATATCACATCAATCACCAAATATCAACCCCACACTGTGCATCACATCAATCACCAACCTCATCCCCACACTGTGTATCACATCAATCACCAAATATCATCCCCACACTGTGTATCACATCAATCACCAAATATCATCCCCACACCGTGTATCACATCAATCACCAAATATCAACCCCATACTGAGTATCAGATCAATCACCAAATATCATCCCCACATTGAAAATCACATCAATCACCAGACTCATCCCCACACTGTGTATCACATCAATCACCAAATATCAACCCCACACTGTGCATCACATCAATCACCAAATATCAACCCCACACTGTGTGTAACATCAATCACCAACCTCATCCCCACACTGTGTATCACATCAATCACCAAATATCATCCCCACACTGTGCATAACAGCAATCTCCAATACCATCCCCACACTGTGTATCACATCAATCACCAGACTCATCCCCACACTGTGTATCACATCAATCACCAAATATCATCCCCACACTGTGTATCACATCAATCACCTGATTCACACTGTGTATCACATCAATCACCAAATACCATCCCCACACTGTATATAACATCAATCACCAGATTCATCCCCACACTGTGTATCAGATCAATCACCAAATACCATCCCCACACTGTATATCACTTCAATCACCAGACTCATCCCCACACTCTGTATCACATCAATCACCAGACTCATCCCCACACTGTGTATCACATCAATCACCAAATATTATCCCCACACTGTGTATCACATCAATCACCAAATATCAACCCCACACTGTGTGTCACATCAATCACCAAATATCATCCCCATAAAGTGTATCACATCAATCACCAACCTCATCCCCACACTGTGTAACACATCAATCACCAAATATCATCCCAAAACTGTGTATCACATCAATCACCAAAGATTATCCCCACCCTTTGTATCACATCAATCACCAGACTCAACCACACTGTGCATCACATCAATCACCTGATTCATCCCCACACTGTGTATCACATCAATCACCAATCTCATCCCCACACTGTGTATCACATCAATCACCAAATACCATCCCCACACTGTGTATCACATCAATCTCCAGACTCATCCCCACACTGTGCATCATATCAATCACCAAATATCATCCCCACACTGTGTATCACATCAATCACCAGACTCAACCATAATGTGTATCACATCAATCACCAGTTTCATCCCCACACTGTGTATCACATCAATCACCAAATATCATCCCCACACTGTGTATCACATCAATCACCAAATATCATCCCCACACTGTGCATCAGATCAATCACCAGACTCAACCACAATGTGTATCACATCAATCACCAGACTCAACCACACTGTGTATCACATCAATCACCAAATATCATCCCCACACTGTGTATCACATCAATCACCAAATATCATCCCCACACCGTGTATCACATCAATCACCAAATATCAACCCCATACTGAGTATCAGATCAATCACCAAATATCATCCCCACATTGAAAATCACATCAATCACCAGACTCATCCCCACACTGTGTATCACATCAATCACCAAATATCAACCCCACACTGTGCATCACATCAATCACCAAATATCAACCCCACACTGTGTGTAACATCAATCACCAACCTCATCCCCACACTGTGTATCACATCAATCACCAAATATCATCCCCACACTGTGTATAACAGCAATCTCCAATACCATCCCCACACTGTGTATCACATCAATCACCAGACTCATCCCCACACTGTGTATCACATCAATCACCAAATACCATCCCCACACTGTATATCACATCAATCACCAGATTCATCCCCACACTGTGTATCAGATCAATCACCAAATACCATCCCCACACTGTATATCACTTCAATCACCAGACTCATCCCCACACTCTGTATCACATCAATCACCAGACTCATCCCCACACTGTGTATCACATCAATCACCAAATATTATCCCCACACTGTGTATCACATCAATCACCAAATATCAACCCCACACTGTGTGTCACATCAATCACCAAATATCATCCCCACACTGTGTGTCACATCAATCACCAAATATCATCCCCACACTGTGTATCACATCAATCACCAGATTCATCCGCACACTGTGTATCATATCAAACACCAGACTCATCCCCACACAGTGTATCACATCAATCACCAAATATCATCACCACACTGTGTATCACATCAATCACCAAATACCATCCCCACACTGTGCATCACATTAATCACCAAATATCATCCCCACACTGTCTATCACAACAATCACCAGACTCATCCCCACACTGTGTATCACATCAATCACCAAATATCATCCCCACACTCTGTATCACATCAATCACCAAATATCATCCCCACACTGTGTATCACATCAATCAGCAGACTCATCCCCACACTGTGTATCACATCAATCACCAGATTCATCCCCACAATGTGTATCACATCAATCACCAGAGTCAACCACAATGTGTATCACATCAATCACCAAATATCATCCCCACACTGTGTATCACATCAATCACCAGATTCATCCCCACACTGTGTATCACATCAATCACCAAATATCATTCCCACACTGTGTATGACATCAAAGACCAACCTCATCCCCACACTGTGTATCACATCAATCACCAAATACCATCCCCACATTGTTTATCAGATCAATCACCAGACTCATCCCCACACTGTGTATCACAACAATCACCAGACTCATTCCCACACTGTGTATCACATCAATCAGCAGACTCATCCCCACACTGTGTATCACATCAATCACCAGATTCATCCCCACAATGTGTATCACATCAATCACCAGAGTCAACCACAATGTGTATCACATCAATCACCAAATATCATCCCCACACTGTGTATCACATCAATCACCAGATTCATCCCCACACTGTGTATCACATCAATCACCAAATATCATTCCCACACTGTGTATGACATCAAAGACCAACCTCATCCCCACACTGTGTATCACATCAATCACCAAATACCATCCCCACATTGTTTATCAGATCAATCACCAGACTCATCCCCACACTGTGTATCACATCAATCAGCAGACTCATCCCCACACTGTGTATCACATCTATCACCAGATTCATCCCCACAATGTGTATCACATCAATCACCAGAGTCAACCACAATGGGTATCACATCAATCACCAAATATCATCCCCACACTGTGTATGACATCAAAGACCAACCTCATCCCCACACTGTGTATCACATCAATCACCAAATATCATCCCCACATTATGTATCAGATCAATCACCCGACTCATCCCCACACTGTGTATCACATCAATCACCAAATATCATCCCCACACTGTGTATCACATCAATCACCAAATATCAAACCCACACTGTGTGTCACATCAATCACCAAATATCATCCCCACACTGTGTATCACATCAATCACCAGATTCTCCCCCACACAGTGTATCACATTAATCACCAAATATCATCCCCACACTGTGTATTACATCAATCACCAAATATCATCCCCACACTGTGTATTACATCAATCACCAAATATCATCCCCACACCGTGTATCACATCAATCTCCAAATATCAACCCCATACTGAGTATCAGATCAATCACCAAATATCATCCCCACACTGTGTATCACATCTATCACCAGATTCATCCCCACAATGTGTATCACATCAATCACCAGAGTCAACCACAATGGTTATCACATCAATCACCAAATATCATCCCCACACTGTGTATGACATCAAAGACCAACCTCATCCCCACACTGTGTATCACATCAATCACCAAATATCATCCCCACATTATGTATCAGATCAATCACCCGACTCATCCCCACACTGTGTATCACATCAATCACCAAATATCATCCCCACACTGTGTATCACATCAATCACCAAATATCAAACCCATACTGAGTATCAGATCAATCACCAAATATCATCCGCACACTGTGTGTCACATCAATCACCAACCTCATCCCCACACTGTGTATCACATCAATCAGCAAATATCATCCCCACACTGTGTATCACATCAATCACCAAATATCATCCCCACACTCTGTATCACATCAATCACCAGACTCATCCCCACACTGTGTATCACATCAATCACCAAATATCATCCCCACATTGTTTATCAGATCAATCACCAGACTCATCCCCACACTGTGTATCACATCAATCACCAAATATCATCCCCACATTGTTTATCAGATCAATCACCAGACTCATCCCCACACTGTGTATCACAACAATCACCAGACTCATTCCCACACTGTGTATCACATCAATCAGCAGACTCATCCCCACACTGTGTATCACATCTATCACCAGATTCATCCCCACAATGTGTATCACATCAATCACCAGAGTCAACCACAATGGGTATCACATCAATCACCAAATATCATCCCCACACTGTGTATGACATCAAAGACCAACCTCATCCCCACACTGTGTATCACATCAATCACCAAATATCATCCCCACATTATGTATCAGATCAATCACCCGACTCATCCCCACACTGTGTATCACATCAATCACCAAATATCATCCCCACACTGTGTATCACATCAATCACCAAATATCAAACCCACACTGTGTGTCACATCAATCACCAAATATCATCCCCACACTGTGTATCACATCAATCACCAAATATCAAACCCACACTGTGTGTCACATCAATCACCAAATATCATCCCCACACTGTGTGTCACATCAATCACCAAATATCATCCCCACACTGTGTATCACATCAATCACCAACCTCATCCCAACACTGTGTGTCACATCAATCTCCAAATATCATCCCGACATTGAAAATCACATCAATCACCAGACTCAACCACAATGTGTATCACATCAATCACCAAATATCAACCCCACACTGTGTATCACATCAATCACCAGACTCAACCACAATGTGTATCACATCAATCACCAGACTCATCCCCACACTGTGTATCACATCAATCACCAAATATCATCCCCACAATGTGAAGAACATCAATCTCCAATACCATCCCCACACTGTGTATCACATCAATCACCAAATATGATCCCCACACTGTGTATCACATCAATCACCAAATATCAACCCCACACTGTGTGTCACATCAATCACCAGATATCATCCCCACACTGTGTATCACATCAATCACCAAATATCATCCCCAGACTGTGTATCACATCAATCACCAGACTCATCCCCACACTGTGTATCACATCAATCACCTGATTCGCACTGTGTATCACATCAATCACCAAATACCATCCCCACACTGTGTGTCACATCAATCACCAAATATCATCCCCACAATGTGTATCACATCAATCACCAAATATCATCCCCACACTGTGCATCACATCAATCACCAAATATCAACCCCACACTGTGTGTCACATCAATCACCAAATATCATCCCCACACTGTGTATCACATCAATCACCAAATATCATCCCCACACTGTGTATCACATCAATCACCAAATATCATCCCCATACTGTGTATAACAGCAATCTCCAATACCATCCCCACACTGTGTATCACATCAATCACCAGACTCATCCCCACACTGTGTATCACATCAATCACCAAATATCATCCCCACACTGTATATCACATCAATCACCAGATTGATCCCCACACTGTGTATCAGATCAATCACCAAATAACATCCCCACACTGTATATCACATCAATCACCAACCTCATCCCCACACTGTGTATCACATCAATCACCAAATATTATCCCCACACTGTGTGTCACATCAATCACCAGACTCATCCCCACACTGTGTATCACATCAATCACCAGACTCAACCACAATGTGTATCAAATCAATCACCAGACTCATCCCCACAAAGTGTATCACATCAATCACCAAATATCAACCGCACACTGTGTGTCACATCAATCACCAGATTCATCCCCACACTGTGTATCACATCAATCACCAGACTCAACCACAATGTGTATCACATCAATCACCAGACTCATCCCCACACTGTGCATCACATCAATCACCAGACTCAACCACAATGTGTATCACATCAATCACCAGACTCATCCCCACACTGTGTATCACATCAATCACCTGATTCGCACTGTGTATCACATCAATCACCAGACTCAACCACACTGTGTATCACATAAATCACCAGACTCATCCCCACTCTGTGTATCACATCAATCACCTGATTCGCACTGTGTATCACATCAATCACCAAACATCATCCCCACACTGTGTATCACATCAATCACCAACCTCATCCCCACACTGTGTATCACATCAATCACCAAAAATTATCCCCACACTGTGTATCACATCAATCACCAAATATCAACCGCACACTGTGTGTCACAACAATTACCAAATATCATCCCCACACTGTGCATCACATCAATCACCAGACTCAACCCCACACTGTGTATCACATCAATCACCAAATATCATCCCCACATTATGTATCAGATCAATCACCCGACTCATCCCCACACTGTGCATCACATCATTCACCAAATATCATCCCCACACTGTGTATCACATCAATCACCAAATATCAAACCCATACTGAGTATCAGATCAATCACCAAATATCATCCCCACACTGTGTGTCACATCAATCACCAACCTCATCCCCACACTGTGTATCACATCAATCACCAAATATCATCCCCACACTCTGTATCACATCAATCACCAAATATCATCCTCACACTGTGTATCACATCAATCACCAGACTCATCCCCACACTGTGTATCACATCAATCACCAAATATCATCCCCACATTGTTTATCAGATCAATCACCAGACTCATCCCCACACTGTGTATCACAACAATCACCAGACTCATTCCCACACTGTGTATCACATCAATCAGCAGACTCATCCCCACACTGTGTATCACATCTATCACCAGATTCATCCCCACAATGGGTATCACATCAATCACCAAATATCAACCCACACTGTGTATGACATCAAAGACCAACCTCATCCCCACACTGTGTATCACATCAATCACCAAATATCATCCCCACATTATGTATCAGATCAATCACCCGACTCATCCCCACACTGTGTATCACATCAATCACCAAATATCATCCCCACACTGTGTATCACATCAATCACCAAATATCAAACCCACACTGTGTGTCACATCAATCACCAAATATCATCCCCACACTGTGTATCACATCAATCACCAACCTCATCCCCACACTGTGTATCACATGAATCACCAAATATCATCCCCACACCGTGTATCACATCAATCTCCAAATATCAACCCCATACTGAGTATCAGATCAATCACCAAATATCATCCCGACATTGAAAATCACATCAATCACCAGACTCAACCACAATGTGTATCACATCAATCACCAAATATCAACCCGACACTGTGTATCACATCAATCACCAGACTCAACCACAATGTGTATCACATCAATCACCAGACTCATCCCCACACTGTGTATCACATCAATCACCAAATATCATCCCCACAATGTGAAGAACATCAATCTCCAATACCATCCCCACACTGTGTATCACATCAATCACCAAATATGATCCCCACACTGTGTATCACATCAATCACCAAATATCAACCCCACACTGTGTGTCACATCAATCACCAGATATCATCCCCACACTGTGTATCACATCAATCACCAAATATCATCCCCAGACTGTGTGTCACATCAATCACCAGACTCATCCCCACACTGTGTATCACATCAATCACCTGATTCGCACTGTGTATCACATCAATCACCAAATACCATCCCCACACTGTGTGTCACATCAATCACCAAATATCATCCCCACAATGTGTATCACATCAATCACCAAATATCATCCCCACACTGTGCATCACATCAATCACCAAATATCAACCCCACACTGTGTGTCACATCAATCACCAAATATCATCCCCACACTGTGTATCACATCAATCACCAAATATCATCCCCACACTGTGTATCACATCAATCACCAAATATCATCCCCATACTGTGTATAACAGCAATCTCCAATACCATCCCCACACTGTGTATCACATCAATCACCAGACTCATCCCCACACTGTGTATCACATCAATCACCAAATATCATCCCCACACTGTATATCACATCAATCACCAGATTGATCCCCACACTGTGTATCAGATCAATCACCAAATAACATCCCCACACTGTATATCACATCAATCACCAACCTCATCCCCACACTGTGTATCACATCAATCACCAAATATTATCCCCACACTGTGTGTCACATCAATCACCAGACTCATCGCCACACTGTGTATCACATCAATCACCAGACTCAACCACAATGTGTATCACATCAATCACCAAATATCAACCGCACACTGTGTGTCACATCAATCACCAGATTCATCCCCACACTGTGTATCACATCAATCACCAGACTCAACCACAATGTGTATCACATCAATCACCAGACTCATCCCCACACTGTGCATCACATCAATCACCAGACTCAACCACAATGTGTATCACATCAATCACCAGATTCATCCCCACACTGTGTATCACATCAATCACCAGACTCAACCACACTGTGTGTCACATCAATCACCAAACATCATCCCCACACTGTGTATCACATCAATCACCAACCTCATCCCCACACTGTGTATCACATCAATCACCAAAAATTATCCCCACACTGTGAATCACATCAATCACCAAATATCAACCGCACACTGTGTGTCACAACAATTACCAAATATCATCCCCACACTGTGCATCACATCAATCACCAGACTCAACCACAATGTGTATCACATCAATCACCAGATTCATCCCCACACTGTGTATCACATCAATCACCAAATATCATCCCCACACTGTGTATCAGATCAATCACCAAATATCATCCCCACACTGTGTATCACATCAATCACCAAATATCATCCCCACACTGTGTATCACATCAATCACCAGATTCATCCCCATACTGTGCATCAGATCAATCACCAAATATCATCCCCACACTGTGTATCACATCAATCACCAACCTCATCCCCACACTGTGTATCACATCAATCACCAAATATCAACCCCACACTGTGTGTCACATCAATCACCAAATATCATCCCCACACTGTGTATCACATCAATCACCAAATATCTTCCCCACACTGTGTGTCACATCAATCACCAAATATCATCCCCACACTGTGTATCACATCAATCACCAGACTCAACCACAATGTGTATCACATCAATCACCAGATTCATCCCCACACTGTGTATCACATCAATCACCAGACTCACCCCCACACTGTGTATCAGATCAATCACCAAATATCATCCCCACACTGTGTGTCACATCAATCACCAAATATCATCCCCACACTGTGTATAACAGCAATCACCAGACTCAACCTCAATGTGTATCACATTATTCACCAAATACCATCCCCACACTGTGCATCACATCAATCACCAAATATCAACCCCACACTGTGTGTCACATCAATCACCAAATATCATCCCCACACTGTGTGTCACATCAATCACCAAATATCATCCCCACACTGTGCATCACATCAATCACCAGATTCATCCCCACACTGTGTATCACATCAATCACCAAATATCATCCCCACACTGTGTGTCACATCAATCACCAAATATCATCCCCACACTGTGTGTCACATCAATCACCAAATATCATCCCCACACTGTGTATCACATCAATCACCAGATTCATCCGCACACTGTGTATCATATCAAACACCAGACTCATCCCCACACTGTGTATCACATCAATCACCAAATATCATCACCACACTGTGTATCACATCAATCACCAAATACCATCCCCACACTGTGTATCACATCAATCACCAAATATCATCACCACACTGTGTATCACATTAATCACCAAATATCATCCCCACACTGTGTATCACAACAATCACCAGACTCATTCCCACACTGTGTATCACATCAATCAGCAGACTCATCCCCACACTGTGTATCACATCAATCACCAAATATCATTCCCACACTGTGTATCACATCAATCAGCAGACTCATCCCCACACTGTGTATCACATCAATCACCAGATTCATCCCCACAATGTGTATCACATCAATCACCAGAGTCAACCACACTGTGTATCACATCAATCACCAAATATCATCCCCACACTGTGTATCACATCAATCACCAGATTCATCCCCACACTGTGTATCACATCAATCACCAAATATCATTCCCACACTGTGTATGACATCAAAGACCAACCTCATCCCCACACTGTGTATCACATCTATCACCAAATATCATCCCCACATTATGTATCAGATCAATCACCCGACTCATCCCCACACTGTGTATCACATCAATCACCAAATATCATCCCCACACTGTGTATCACATCAATCACCAAATATCAAACCCACACTGTGTGTCACATCAATCACCAAATATCATCCCCACACTGTGTATCACATCAATCACCAACCTCATCCCCACACTGTGTATCACATCAATCACCAAATATCATCCCCACACTGTGTATCACATCAATCACCAGACTCATCCCCACACTGTGTATCACATTAATCACCAAATATCATCCCCACACTGTGTATTACATCAATCACCAAATATCATCCCCACACTGTGTATCACATTAATCACCAAATACCAACCCCACACTGTGTATCACATTAATCACCAAATATCATCCTCACACTGTGTATCACATCAATCACCAGACTCATCCCCACACTGTGTATCACATCAATCACCAAATATCATCCCCACATTGTTAATCAGATCAATCACCAGACTCATCCCCACACTGTGTATCACATCAATCAGCAGACTCATCCCCACACTGTGTATCACATCTATCACCAGATTCATCCCCACAATGTGTATCACATCAATCACCAGAGTCAACCACAATGGGTATCACATCAATCACCAAATATCATCCCCACACTGTGTATGACATCAAAGACCAACCTCATCCCCACACTGTGTATCACATCAATCACCAAATATCATCCCCACATTATGTATCAGATCAATCACCCGACTCATCCCCACACTGTGTATCACATCAATCACCAAATATCATCCCCACACTGTGTATCACATCAATCACCAACCTCATCCCCACACTGTGTATCACATCAATCACCAAATATCATCCCCACACCGTGTATCACATCAATCTCCAAATATCAACCCCATACTGAGTATCAGATCAATCACCAAATATCATCCCCACATTGAAAATCACATCAATCACCAGACTGAACCACAATGTGTATCACATCAATCACCAAATATCAACCCCACACTGTGTGTCACATCAATCACCAGACTCATCCCCACACTGTGTATCACATCAATCACCAGACTCAACCACAATGTGTATCACATTAATCACCAGACTCATCCCCACACTGTGTATCACATCAATCACCAGACTCAACCACAATGTGTATCACATCAATCACCAGACTCATCCCCACACTGTGTATAACACCAATCTCCAATACCATCCCCACACTGTGTATCACATCAATCACCAAATATCAACCCCACACTGTGTGTCACATCAATCACCAAATATCATCCCCACACTGTGCATCACATCAATCACCAGACTCAACCACAATGTGTATCACATCAATCACCATGTTCATCCCCACACTGTGTATCACATCAATCACCAAATATCATCCCCACACTGTGTATCACATCACTCACCAGGTTCACCCCCACACTGTGTATCACATCAATCACCAAATATCATCCACACACTGTGTATCACATCAATCACCAGACTCAACCACAATGTGTATCACATCAATCACCAAATATCATCCCCACACTGTGTATCACATCAATCACCAAATACCATCCCCACACTGTGTATCACATCAATCACCAGACTCAACGACAATGTGTATCACATCAATCACCAGATTCATCCCCACACTGTGTATCAGATCAATCACCAAATATCATCCCCACACTGTGTATCACATCAATCACCAAATATCATCCCCACACTGTGTATCACATCAATCACCAAATACCATCCCCACACTGTGTATCACATCAATCACCAGATTCATCCCCATACTGTGCATCAGATCAATCACCAAATATCATCCCCACACTGTGTATCACATCAATCACCAAATATCATCCCCACACTGTGTATCACATCAATCACCAGATTCATCCCCATACTGTGCATCAGATCAATCACCAAATATCATCCCCATACTGTGTATCACATCAATCACCAGACTCATCCCCACACTGTGTATCACATCAATCACCAAATATCATCCCCACACTGTGTGTCACATCAATCACCAAATATCATCCCCACACTGTGTATCACATCAATCACCAAATATCATCCCCACACTGTGTATCACATCAATCACCAGACTCAACCAAAATGTGTATCACATCAATCACCAGATTCATCCCCACACTGTGCATCACATCAATCACCAGACTCACCCCCACACTGTGTATCACATCAATCACCAAATATCATCCCCACACTGTGTATCACATCAATCACCAAATATCATCCCCACACTGTGTATCACATCAATCACCAAATATCATCCCCACACTGTGTACCAGATCAATCACCAAATATCATCCCCACACTGTGTACCAGATCAATCACCAAATATCATCCCAACACTGTGTATCACATCAATCACCGGATTGATCCCCACAATGTGTATCACATCAATCACCATATATCAACCCCACACTGTGTGTCACATCAATCACCAGACTCATCCCCACACTGTGTATCACATCAATCACCATATATCAACCCCACACTGTGTATCACATCAATCACCAACCTCATCCCCACACTGTGTATCACATCAATCACCAACCTCATCCCCACACTGTGTATCACATCAATCACCAACCTCATCCCCACACTGTGTATCACATCAATCACCAAATATCATCCCCACACTGTGTATCACATCAATCACCAAATATCATCCCCACACTGTGCATCACATCAATTACCAAATACAATCCCCACACTGTGTTCACATCAATCACCAGATTCATCCCCACACTGTGTATCAGATCAATCACCAAATATCATCCCCACACTGTGTATCACATCAATCACCAAATATCATCCCCACACTGTGTCCCACATCAATCACCAAATATCATCCCCACACTGTGTATCACATCAATCACCAAATATCATCCCCACACTGTGTATCACATCGATCGCCAGATTCATCCCCACACTTTGTATCACATCAATCACCAACCTCATCCCCACACTGTGTATCACATCAATCACCATAAGACCATAAGAGATCGGAGCAGGAGTATGCCATTCGGCCCCTCGAGCCTGTCCGCATGCAGAAAGACCTGGACAACATCAAGGCTTGGGCTGATAAGTGGCAAATAGCATTCACGCCAGACAAGTGCCAGGCAATGGCCATCTCCAACAAGAGAGAGTCTAACCACCTCCCCTTGACATTCAATGGCATTACCATTGCCGAATCCCCCACCAACAACATCCTGGGGGTCACCATTGACCAGAAACTTAACTGGACCAGCCACATAAATACTGTGGATACAAGAGCAGGTCAGAGGCTGGGCATTCTGTGGCGAGTGACTCATCTCCTGACTCCCCAAAGCCTTTCCACCATCTACAAGGCACAAGTCAGGAATGTGATGGAATACTCTCCACTTGCCTGGATGAGTGCAGCTCCAACAACACTCAAGAAGCTCGACACCATGCAGGACAAATCAGCCCGCTTGATTGGCACCCCATCGACCACCCTAAACATTCACTCCCTTCAGCACCGGCGCACAGTGGCTGCAGTGTGTACCATCCACAGGATGCACTGCAGCAACTCGCCAAGGCTTCTTCGATAGCACCTCCCAAACCCGTGACCTTTACCACCTCGAAGAATAAAGGCAACAGGCACATGGGAACAACACCTCCGGCACGTTCCTCTCCAAGTCACATACCATCCCGACTTGGAAATATATCGTCGTTCCTTCATCGTCGCTGGTTCAAAATCCTGGAGCTCCCAACCGAACAGAACTATGGGAGAACCTTCACCAAATGGACTGCAGCGGTTTAAGAAGGCGGCTCACAACCACCTTCTCAAGGGCAATTCGGGATGGGCAATAAATGCTGGCCTTGCCAGCGACGCCCACATCCCATGAGCGATTAAAGAATAAAGACCCAACCTGTTCAATCTTTCCGTATAAGGCAACCCTTCAATACCTGGGATCAACCTCGTGAACCTTCTCTGAACTGCCTCCAATGCACGTATGTCCTTCCTTAAATAAGGGCACCAGAACTGTACGCAGTACTCCAGGTGTGGCCTCACCAGCACCCTGTATAGTTGTAGCATGACTTCCCTGCTTTTATACTCCATCCCCCTAGAAATAAAGGCCAATATTCCGTTTGCCTTCCGGATTATCTGCTGCACCTGTATGTTGACTTTTTGTGTTTCATATACGAAGACACCCAGATCCCTCTGTACCGCAGCATTTTGTAGTATTTCTCCATTCAAATAATATTTTGCTTTTTTATTTTTCCTCCCAAAGTGGATGACTTCACATTTTCCCACATTATATTCCATCTGCCAAATATTTGCCCATTTGCTTAACCTGTCAATATCCCTTTGCAGACACTTTGTGTCCTCATTGCAACTTGCTTCTCCACCTATCTTTGTATCAACAGCAATTTGGCCACAAGATACTCTGTTCCTTCAACCAAATACCATCCCCACACTGTGTATCACATCAATCACCAAATACCATCCCCACACTGTGTATCACATCAATCACCAAATACCATCCCCACACTGTGTATCACATCAATCACCAAATATCATCCCCACACTGTGTATCACATCAATCACCAAATACCATCCCCACACTGTGTATCACATCAATCACCAAATACCATCCCCACACTGTGTATCACATCAATCAACAGCCTCATCCCCACACTGTGTATCACATCAATCACCAAATATCATCCCCACACCGTGTCTCACATCAATCACCAAATATCACCCCACACTGTGTATCACATCAATCACCAAATATCATCCCCACACCGTGTCTCACATCAATCACCAAATATCACCCCACACTGTCTATCACATCAATCACCAAATATCACCCCACACCGTGTCTCACATCAATCACCAAATATCATCCTCACACCGTGTCTCACATCAATCACCAAATATCACCCCACACTGTGTATCACATCAATCACCAAATATCATCCCCACACCGTGTCTCACATCAATCACCAAATACCATCCCCACACTGTGTATCACATCAATCACCAAATACCATCCCCACACTGTGTATCACATCAATCACCAAATACCATCCCCACACTGTGTATCACATCAATCACCAAATATCACCCCACACTGTGTATCACATCAATCACCAAATATCATCTCCACAGTGTATCACATCAATCACCAGACTCATCCCCACACTGTGTATCACATCAATTACCAAATATCATCTCCACAGTGTATCACATCAATCACCAGACTCATCCCCACACTGTGTATCACATCAATCACCAGACTCATCCCCACACTGTGCATCACATCAATCACCAAATATCATCCCCACACTGTGTATCACATCAATCACCAACCTCATCCTCACACTGAGTATTGCATCAATCACCAAATATCATTCCCACACTGTGCATCACATCAATCACCAAATATCATCCCCACACTGTGCATCACATCAATCACCAAATATCATCCCCACACTGTGCATCACATCAATCACCAAATATCATTCCCACACTGTGTATCACATCAATCACCAACCTCATCCTCACACTGAGTATTGCATCAATCACCAAATATCATCCCCACACTGTGTGTCACATCAATCACCAACCTCATCCTCACACTGAGTATTGCATCAATCACCAAATATCATCCCCACACTGTGTATCACATCAATCACCAGACTCATCCTCACACTGTGTATCACATCAATCACCAAATATCATCCCCACACTGTGCATCACATCAATCACCAAATATCATCCCCACACTGTGTATCACATCAATCACCAACCTCATCCTCACACTGAGTATTGCATCAATCACCAAATATCATCCCCACACTGTGTATCACATCAATCACCAACCTCATCCTCACACTGAGTATTGCATCAATCACCAAATATCATCCCCACACTGTGCATCACATCAATCACCAAATACCATCCCCACACTGTGTATCACATCAATCACCAAATATCATCCCCACACTGTGCATCACATCAATCACCAAATACCATCCCCACACTGTGTATCACATCAATCACCAGACTCATCCCCACACTGTGTATCACATCAATCACCAGACTCATCCCCACACTGTGTATCACATCAATCACCAGACTCATCCCCACACTGTGTATCACATCAATCACCATTACATATCAGTACGATGAATGACTTGTTTTCACTTTTCTATTGCAGATTCCCGCTGTAAAGTCTAACCTGTCTCTCTCTTTGAATTGATGATCAACCCACTATACGTTTGATCTATTATATCGTTGAAGTTGTTGTTATTTTTATTTGCAGTCTGCACCTTTCAATGTATATCGTGGGGTCTTGCTCCACATTGAGAGCTGGTGTTGCAACAGGTTGTGAGATTGTAGCATTGCTCTTCCATGTCTATGATGTGCTCGCCATTTCCTGGAATGCAGCATATTATCCAGGGAAATTGCTCAAACTGATGTTTCCTGATTGTCTCCGTCGGTCATTTTTTCGTCAACATCGTTTTTTTTAGGTAGCATTTAAGTTGCTTGTTTCAGAGATAAATTTTCAATTATTTACTCATCTAAAATAGAAAATGTTATTCATTGTTCTCTTTTAGCATCTCTTTAAGTCCTTTTTGCTTTTTATGTTTTCAAAGTGAAATATGTTTGTACTGGAAAATGGAACGCTTTCCCATTTGAGGCAACTAATCTCTGCATCAGGTCAGGAATAGCATGCACTGCTTTACCCATGTGTCAGCCTTGGCTCAATGGTAGCAGTCTCGCCTCTGAGTTAGAAAATTTATGGGTTCAAGTCTGCCTCCAGAGACTTAAACAAGTCATCACGGCTAACGTGCGGTACTGAGGGAGGTGCTGCACTATCTTTTGGTGCCATCTTTCAGGTGGGATGTTAAACCTCGGTCCTTGTCTGCCCTCTCAAGTGGATGTGAAAAATCCCATGGCACTCATTTGAAGAAGAGCAGGGGAGTTCTCCCCAGTGTCCTGGCCAATGTTTATCCCTCAACCAACATCACTAAAACAGATTATCTGGTCATTGTCTGATTGCTGTTTGCTGTGTGCAAATTGGCTGCTGTGTCTCATACATTCCAACAGTGACGATGCTTCAAAAGTACCTAATTGGCTGTGGAGCACTTTGGGACGTCCTGATGTCATGAATGGTATTATATAAACGCACATTCTTTCTTTCTTTTACCTAAATGCTCCCTCTACTTTGCCCCAACCACATTTTCAGAAGAGCAACCCTGTTGACATTTTCCTAATTCATGTACCAGCCAAGTTGTGGGCTTTCTGAGTGAGATCGCCAACATAGTGCCCATTAATAGTGAATGTGCAATAACCTGCTAGAAACTGGGTTGAGACTATACGAACTCATTTCACCTGGGCCCATTACAGTCAGAGAACAGAGGAGACTTTCACCCATTGGTTGTAGGCTGGATTCAAACCCAGGGTCCCAGAGGTGAAATTTCAATGTCTGGCCTCAACTCCGCAGAATCCCTGGATTTTTAAGTTTTCACACACAATGAAACTGAAACAAACTTTATTGTGGTAACAATTCCGCACAGATAGCAGGAGTCGGCTCAGCAGTATAATAATAATTCTGTACTACTCAAATATACTTCAAAACATGTAGAATAAGATTATATCTGCTCTCCTTTTCCTGCCACTCTATCTCTTGACTCTTGCCTCTATTTTCATTATTTGAACTTAATTTAATTTAATTTCAAAATGATACATCGCATTTTAACCTCTCCAGTTTTAACCGGTGAATTCTGACGTTGACAGCCACCTCAAGGAAGATTGGTTTTGAATGGTTGGAGGCCAGCTCGAACGTTTCAGGACATCAAAAGCTGAGCTGATTTCAGCACTGACCTGGTGAGGCTAATCTTCACCCATTGCTCTGAGGAGGAGATTTTATGCTTTCACCACTCGATGAACCAACTCACAGGACTGAACTGAATTGTCCCTGAACTGAGCTATCTCATGGGTGGTGTCCAAAGTGTTATGAGGTGTAGAGACGTGAAAGTAGGATATCATCGGGCAGACCTCAGTTGCATCAACTGAAAGCTGCCCTGAAGGAATTGTCAGCTAATCTGCCATGGTGGCTAGACTCTAATCAGCTGCCTAGGCCCTAAGCTCTGGAATTCCCTCCCTAAACCTCTCCGCCACTCTCTCCTCCTTTAAGACTCTCCTTAAAACCTACCTCTTTGACCAAGCGTTTGGTCACCTGTCCTAATATCTCATTATGTGACTCAGTGTCAAAATTTGTCTGATATTCGCTCCTGTGAAATGCCTTAGGACATTCTTTTTTTAATTCGTTCATGGGATGTGGGTGTCACTGGCCAGGCCAGCGTTTATTGCCCATCCCTAATTGCCCGTGAGAAGGTGGTGGTGAGCCGCCTTCTTGAACCGCTGCAGTCCGTGTGGTGAAGGTTCTCCCACATTGCTGTTAGGAAGGGAGTTCCAGGATTTTGACCCAGCGACGATGAAGGAACGGCCAATATATTTCCAAGTCGGGATGGTGTGTGACTTAGAGGGGAATGTGCAGGTGGTGGTGTTCCCATGTGCCTGCTGCCCTTGTCCTTCTAGGTGGTAGAGGTCACAGGTTTGGGAGGAGCTGTCGATGAAGCCTTGGTGAGTTGCTGCAGTGCATCCTGTGGATGGTACACACTGCAGCCACGGTGCGCCGGTGGTGAAGGGAGTGAATGTTTAGGGTGGTGGATGGGGTGCCAATCAAGCGGGCTGCTTTGTCCTGCATGGTGTCGAGCTTCTTGAGTGTTGTTGGAGCTGCACTCATCCAGGCAAGCGGAGAGTATCCCATCACACTCCTGACTTGTGCCTTGTAGACGGTGGAAAGGCTTTGGGGAGTCAGGAGGTGAGTCACTCGCCGCAGAATACCCAGCCTCTGACCTGCTCTTGTAGCCACAATATTTATATGGCTGGTCCAGTGAAGTTTCTGGTCAATGGTGATCCCCTGGATGTTGATGGGGGGGGATTCGGCGATGGTAATGCCGTTGAATGTCAAGAGGAGGTGGTTAGACTCTCTCTTGTTGGAGATGGTCATTGCCTGGCACTTGTCTGGCACGAATGTCACTTGCCACATATCAGCCCAAGCCTGGATGTTGACCAGGTCTTGCTGCATGCGGGCACGGACTGCTTCATTATCTGAGGGGCTGTGAATGGAACTGAACACTGTGCAATCATCAGCGAACATCCCCATTTCTGACCTTATGATGGAGGGAAGGTCATTGATGAAGCAGCTGAAGATGGTTGGGCCTCGGACACTGCCCTGAGAAACTCCTGCAGCAATGTCCTGGGGCTGAGATGATTGGCCTCCAACAACCACTACCATCTTCCTTTGTGCTAGGTATGACTCCAGCCACTGGAGAGTTTTCCCCCGATTCCCATTGACTTCAATTTTACTGGGGCTCCTTGGTGCCACACTCGGTCAAATGCTGCCTTGATGTCAAGGGCAGTCACTCTCACCTCACCTCTTGATTCAGCTCTTTTGTCCATGTTTGGACCAAGGCTGTAATGAGGTCTGGAGCCGAGTGGTCCTGGCGGAACCCAAACTGAGCATCGGTGAGCAGGTTATTGGTGAGTCAGTGCTGCATGATAGCACTGTCGACGACATCTTCCATCACTTTGCTGATGATTGAGTGGAGACTGATGGGGCGGTAATTGGCCGGATTGGATTTGTTCTGCTTTTTGTGGACAGGACATACCTGGGCAATTTTCCACATTGTCGGGTAGATGCCAGTGTTGTAGCTGTACTGGAACAGTTTGGCTAGAGGTGCGGCTAGTTCTGGAGCACAAGTCTTCAGCACTATAGCCGGGATGCTGTCGGGGCCCATAGCCTTTGCTGTATCCAGTGCACTCAGCCGTTTCTTGATATCAGGTGGAGTGAATTGAATTGGCTGAAGACTGGCTTCTGTGATGGTGGGGATATCGGGAGGAGGCCAAGATGGATCATCCACTTGGCACTTCTGGCTGAAGTTGGTTGCAAACACTTCAGCCTTGTCTTTTGCACTCATGTGCTGGACTCTGCCATCATTGAGGATAGGGATGTTTACAGAGCTTCCTCCTCCCGTTAGTTGTTTAATTGTCCAACACCATTCACGACTGGATGTGGCAGGACTGCAGAGCTTTGATCTGATCCGTTAGTTGTGGAATCACTTAGCTCTGTCTATAGCATGTTGCTTCTGCTGTTTAGCATGCACATAGTCCTGAGTTGTCGCTTCACCAGCTTGGCACCTCATTTTTAGGTATGCCTGGTGCTGCTCCTGGCATGCTCTTCTGCACTCCTCATTGAACCAGGGTTGATCCCCTGGCTTGATGGTAATGGTAGTGTGAGGAATATGTCGGGCCATGAGGTTACAGATTGTGCTGGAATACAATTCTGCTGCTACTGATGGCCCACACGACCTCATGGATGCCCAGTTTTGAGCTGCTAGATCTGTTCTGAATCTATCCCATTTAGCATGGTGATAGTGCCACACCACACCACACGTTGGATGGTGTCCTCAGTGCAAAAACGGGACTTTATCTCCATGAGGACTGTACGGTGGTCACTCCTATCAATACTGTCATGGACAGATGCATCTGCGACAGGTAGATTGGTGAGGACGAGGTCAAGTAGGTTTTTCCCTTGTGTTGGTTCACTTACCACCTGCCGGAGGCCCAGTCTGGCAGCTATGTCCTTCAGGACTCGGCCAGTAGTGGTGCTACCAAGCCACTTCTTGGTGATGGACATTGAAGTCCCCCACCCAGAGTACATTCTGTGCCCTTGCTACCCTCAGTGCTTCCTCCAAGTGGTGCTCAACATGGAGGAGGACTGATTTGTCAGCTGAGGGAGGGCGGTAGGTGGTAATCGGCAGGAGGTTTCCTTGCCCATGTTTGACCTGATGCCATGAGATTTCATGGGGTCCGGAGTCAATGTTGAGGACTCCCAGGGCCACTCCCTCCTGACTGTATATCACTGTACCGCCACCTCTGGTGGGTCTGTCCTGCCGGTGGGACAGGATATACCCAGGGATGGTGATGGAAGAGTCTGGGACATTGGCTGAAAGGTATGATTCTGTGAGTATGGCTATATCAGGCTGTTGCTTGACGAGTCTGTGGGACAGCTCTCCCAATTTTGGCCAAGTCGCCGGATGTTCATGAGGAGGACTTTGCAGGGTTGACTGGGCTTGGTTTGCCTTTGTCATGTCCAGTGCCTAGTGGTCCGTCCGATTTCAGTCTTATTATGACTTTTTTAAAGCGAGATTTTACAACTGAGTGGCTTGCTGGGCCATTTCAGAGGGCAATTAAGAATCAACCACATTGCTGTGGGTCTGGAGTCACATCTCGGCCAGACCGGGTATAAATGGCAGGTTTCCTTCCATTAAAGGACATTAGTGAACCAGATGGGTTTTTACGACAATCCGGTAGTTTGATGGCCACCATTACTGATATTAGTTTTTTTAATTCCAGATTTTATTTTAATTAATTGAATTTCAATTCGCCAGCTGCCGTGGCAGGATTTGAACTCATAACTCCAGATTATTAGTCCAGTAACATAACCACTATGCTACCGTACCCTTTACTATGTTAAAGGCGCTATATAAATTCAGGTTGTTGTTGTGTCTGATTCAACCAACGGGTGACTCTAATGATCCCTCTGCCTGTCAGCTTTTCGGTTTAATATCTAGTTTAATATGGATTTTCACATTTTACTGATTTGTATATTGGCATTTTAGGACTTTACAAATATTACTCCATACATTGTTTTTATCATCAATATTTCAGATGTGCTTGAAAGTTAAAAGGTATATAATGAATGCAACCTTTTAAAACTGTTAATTAGTTTTACGTTTCAGATTATTTTTTAATTGCTAGCAAGTTATTCTACAGTTCTTGGAATAAAAGTTGTCAACCCCACACTTCTATATCTTATGCCTTTTATCTTCACCATGATATCAATTCCTCCATATCTAATACAAAATAGCAGATGAGTTACAAGTCAGCATTCGACCCTGATATGAGTCACTCATACACTTTCTGGAGTTATCTGTCATCCACTTTCCTATTTCATCTTGTGCGTACTGCCTGACACACATAGTATCAAGTTGTATCTAGTATCAAGTGTCACTCTCACCACTAAGTCAGAAGGTTGTGGGTTCAAGTCCCACTCCATAAGACTTGAGCACATTAATTCAGGCTGACACTCCCCAGTGTAGTACTGAGGGAGGTGCTGCCCTTCAGATGTGACATTAAACTCTGTCTGCCCTCTCAGGTGGACAAAAAAGATCCCATGGCACTATTTGAAGAACAGCAGGGGAATTCTGGCCAATACTGATCAGAGATAGATTACAGCACAAAAGGACGCCATTGAGTCTGTGCAAGAGCAATCCAACTGATCGCTATCCCCGTAGCCCTGCAATTTTTATTTCCTTTCAAGTATTTATCCAGTTCCTTTTTGAAGGCCATGATTGAATCTGCCTCCACCACCCCCTCAGGCAGTGCATTCCAGATCCTAACCACTCGCTGTGTAAAAAAAGTTTTTCCTCATGTCACCTTTGGTTCTTTTGCCAATCACCTGAAATCTATGTCCCCTGGTTCTTGACCCTTCCACCAGTTTCTCTCTATCTATTCTGTCTAGACCCTTCATGATTTTGAACACCTCTATCAAATCTCCTCGCAACCGTCTCTGTTCCAAGGAGAACAACCCCAGCTTCTCCAATCTATCCACGTAACTAAAGTGCCTCATTCCTGGAATCATTCCAGTAAATCTCTTCTGCACCCTCTCTAAGGCCTTCACATCTTCCCTAAAGTGCGGTGCCCAGAACTGGACACAATGCTCCAGTTGTGGCCGAACCAATGTTTTATAAAGGTTCAATCAACATCACTAAAACAGATTACCTGGTCATTATCCCATTGCTGTTCGTGGGATTTTGCTGTTTACAAATTGGCTGCTGTGTTTCCTACATTACAACAGTGGCCACACTTCAGTAAAGTACTTCATTGGCTATAAAGCTCTTTGGGACGTCCTGAGGTTGTGAAAGCCGCTATATAAATCCAAGTCTTTCTTTCTTCACTCTTATTGCAGTGTAGATGCATTTTACTTGTCCAGACACAATCAGGTACATAGCTGATGGATTGAGTTTACTGGTCTCAGTAGTGGTCTTCTGGGATTGACACATTCTTACAGGTCAATGATTGACTTGGCTGCGTCTTGGAAAGGATGGTGTCAATCTTCAAGCTGGAACAATGGTCTTTAAAGCTGGGTTTCAAAGCATGGCTTATGGAAATTGTTCTCCCTGCAAATTGGACAGTGGGAGCCTTCAGGAAGAATGAGAGACAATGCATGAGCTGGTCTTCTTCCACTCACCATGAATGACTATTGGGTGTATCACTCATTCCTCTTTCTATTGCTGAAAAGCCAAGGATCAACACTGTAGCAGTGAGACAAGCACCATGTGCAGTTTTCCATTTTCTCCCCACCATCCTATGGTTTTCCACTCATTTTACCTATCTTGGAAGGATGGAAGGATGAGAAGACCTATCGGGATCAGTGAAGTGTTCAAACCATTGAGCCATCCAATACTCAAGGACAAGCAAAGTTGTAAAGGAAGTTTTTGAAAAGTGTTTTTTAATACAAAGGTTAGAATGCATGGATTTGGTTAGACTGAACAATAAAAAAAGCAACTTTAAAGTTAAAATAGTAAAAATTCAAAGAGGAAGGAAGACAAACAAGCAAAATCAGTGTACAGAACTTTAAATTTATTTCAGATTGTACTTTTAAGAATGTATTTGTGTAATATAGGTTAGATGTTACAGTGATACAGCATCCCTTGACATCTCATTAGTTTTATCATTAGAATTTAAGGGTTTATTTCAGCATCATAGTGCCAGTTAACAACTATCAGGCCCAGGACCACCATCAACTCAAGGGTTGGAGGAAAAAGTAAGGTAGTTTGGATTGTAACAAGTTATTATAATTTAATTTGATATATTCATCAGTTTCCACAGTGTTATTCTGAATATGACTCAACAATGTGAATTTTTATAGCATCTTTCATTAGAAAATGTCCCTTGGTGCTTTGCGGAGAGGGAGAAAAAATTATAATGACAGGTTAAATTTGTAATTTTACACATTGTACAGAAAAAAAAATTCCAGAAGTAAACACTGGTAAAAAAAATTTAAAATAAAGGAAACCAAGAAGTCCATCGATTAGATTCCAGCCGGTAACTCACTCCCAGGTATCCATTATTCTATATATAAACCATCTGAACCCCTCGATTAGTTTCCAGCCTATAACTCACTCAGTGGTATCTATTATTCTATATATAAACCATCTGACCCCCTCGATTACATTCCAGCCTGTAACTCACTCCCAGGTATCCATTATTCTATATATAAACCATCTGAACCCCTCGATTAGATTCCAGCCTGTAACTCACTCCCAGGTATCCATTATTCTATTTATAAACCATCTGACCCCCTCGATTACATTCCAGCCTGTAACTCACTCCCAGGTATCCATTATTCTATATATAAACCATCTGAATCCCTCGATTAGATTCCAGCCTGTAACTCACTCCCGGGTATCCATTATTCTATATATAAACCATCTGAACCCCTCGATTAGATTCCAGTCTGTAACTCACTCCCAGGTATCCATTATTCTATTTATAAACCATCTGAATCCCTCGATTAGATTCCAGTTTGTAACTCACTCCCAGGTATCCATTATTCTATGTATAAAATATGGAATTGTAGTCATCTTTTGGATTATCAATGGAAATTTAGAGCCAGGTACAGGATTCCCAAGAAAGTTTGATATATGGGAAATGACAGGAAGTGAAGGGCAAAGATCTACGAGAGTGGAAAACAACAGGATGAAGAGAATCTCAGGGTGAGGTTGGTATTCGGGAATGCAACACTTGAGCTCACTGCTCCTGGGGCTGGTGAGGGGATTAACGGAGAGGGTTCCCAAAGCTGGGTGGTCCACAGGTGGCCATCAGATGAAGACATCAATGTTCTACTGATGCTCAAAGTCTAGGCTCCGAGATGGAGCACTGGGGAAATCGCCAGCATTCGAGGAATTGTATGCTTTCCTGAGACATTCAGGAGGACAAGAAAAGGCAGGTTTGCACTGACAGTGGTTTCGTTGTACGGACCAAAGTGAAAGCAAAGTGAGTGAATCAATTTCCAGGCTTCAGCCCTGAGTCCACAGAATTGCTGCTCCAATCTCTTATCCTATTTCTCCCTCCCTCCCCCCCTGTATTCCAGTCTCCTTTCTGCGTCAGTCCCACCTTCAGAAACAGTAGGAGTTTGGGGCAAACTGCAGGCTGACCAAAATGCTGAATATTTCAGCAAAACAAGGGCTCGAGGAAGTGAACCTTTGTAAATGTAACAAATTCCAACAAACAGACTGGAAAAGAAAGATGGCTTTGTCCAAACTGGGGAGCGAAGCATTGTGGAAAGTTTTCTGAAGTTTTTTTTTTAAATAGATGTCACATTATCATTGAGATTAATGACTGTCAGTCTTTCCCCTCCACATACTGTGTACGTGACAATCAGGCCCTCAGTGCAGTGTGCACCCAGATACTTTAATTGCTAATCTGTTTGCCTTTGTGTCTGTCTATCTATCTATCATTGTCTGTCTGTCTGTTTGTTTGTTTGTCTGTCTGTCTGAAGACAGAAGAGAATCGTATACACCATGATCGTAGATACGATGAGGTCGAGCTATTTCTTTTGTTAGGAGGTGTCTGACACACATGGGAACCCAGCAACATGTTTAGGAATCTTCAATTGAACACGCTGAGAAATCTATACCCACCTGCAGGGTTTGTCTGCCCAATATGTAGTGCACACCCTCTTCCCGTAAGGATACCTTCCACTTACCTAATTCCAGGGAGAGTAGGTTCAGGAAGGCAAAGCTATAGTTAGGGTACCTCCAAGTGGGTGCAGGGGGTGCACAGAAGTTAAACCAACATTGGTAAGCTTCCCATTGCTTGCCCACTTGGACCACTCTACCCGCTTGGGCTTGGGGCTTGCTGGGTTATTTGACCCTAAGAGGAACTTCTGACCACATATCTGCTCCATCGCCAAGACCACCTACTCCCACCTCCGTAACATCGCCCGTCTCCGCCCCTGCCTCAGCTTATCTGCTGCTACAACCCTGAACCACGCATTTGTTACCTCTAGACTTGACTATTCCAATGCTCTCCTGGCCGGCCTCCCATCCTCCACCCTCCATAAACTGGAGTTCATCCAAAACTCTGCTGCCCGTATCCTAACTCGCACCAAGTCCTGTTCACCCATCACCCCTGTGCTCGCTGACCTACATTGGCTCCTGGTTCTGGAACGCCTCGATTTTAAAATTCTCACCCTTGTTTTCAAATCACTCCCTGGCCTCACCCCTCCCTATCTCTGTAACCTCCTCCAGCCCTACAACCCTCCGAGATCTCTGCGCTCCTCCAATTCTGGGCTCTTGCGCATCCCTGATGTTAATCGCTCCACCATTGGCGGCCGTGCGTGGGCCCTAAGCACTGGAATTCCCTCCCTAAACCTCTCCGGCTCTCCCTCCTCCTTTAAGACACTCCTTAAAACCTACCTTTTTTAACCCAGCTTTTGGTCACCTGTCTTAATATCTCCTTATGTGGCTCGGTGTCAAATTTTGTTTGATAATCGCTCCTGTGAAGCGCCTTGGGACATTTTACTACATTAAAGGCGCTATATAAGTGCAAGTTGTCGTTGTTATCTGGAGTGGAGTGAGAAGAATGCAAGATCCCAGCAACAGATCTACCCTCCTCCTCCCTCTCACTCTACACTGGGCAGCTAGGCTTCACTGGGCAGGAAAGTTAGAAAATTCGGATGATGGATCAGCAGTGGGAGAACCTACAAATGTGAGATGGAGGAAGTGCAAAATAGGAACAGAACAATGAAGTGTTCAAATACATAATTCCCTGAAAGTGAGCCATAAAGAGGCATTTTGGGTTTCATAAATAGGGGCATAGAGTACAAAAATAAAGCAGTAATAATAGATTTGTACAATTGTACATTTGTACATTGAAACAATAATTATGAGGAGACATGTGACATTCTGAGACTATTTACACTGGAACAGAGAAGGCTAAGTGGAGATTTAATGAAAAATTATAAAGAGTTTTCATAGAGTGAATAAAGAAAAGATATTTCTTCTAATTAGGGATTCACTGACAAGGGGTCAAAAGTTTAAAAACGATGACAGGACTTAGGACAAACTTTTTTACGGAGAGCTTCGAAAGATCATGGAATGCCTTTGCCGCAGACAGTAGACAAGGCAGAGGCTAGGGGGGTGATTTTAACCACCAAGAACGGGTGGGTTGGGGGCGGGTGGGAGTTGAAAATAGTTGTTTTTTTGGGTCGCGACCGCAAAATTTTCAGACTTTGCATTCCCAGTGGGAAGCCTGGACTTTTACGCGCCGACGTTAAACCCGGAAATAAAGCCGGGGTTGCGGTCGCGACCCAAAAACCAACTATTTTCAACTCCCACCCGCCCCCAACCCACCCGTTCTTGGGGTTTAAAATCACCCCCCTAGGAGTCGCCAACCTCCTGGCATTGCCCTGGAGTCTCCAGGAATTAAAGATGAATATTCAGGACACTGTTGCGAGCAAGCCGGGAGAAAAATCATAACGGCATTAATTTTTGTTTTTTTTTATTCTCATTGACCACTTTCATTCATTAATTATAAAAATATGAGGCGGGAAAACTGGGCGGGGCAATTGGAGACGGGAGGTCATGTGGTGAAACCGCCAGGAATTCGTCCGACCAGGGCAGAGGTTGTTGCGTCTTTTAAGGGAAAAGTGACTAAGCTTTGAATCAGGGAAAGAAAGTACGAACTTGCATTTATACAAAGCTTCTCACAACCTCAGGCTGTCCCAAAGTGCTTTACAGCCAATGAAGTACTTTTTAAAGTGTAGTCACTGTTGTAATGTAGGATGACACAAGGTTATGAGAAGAGAGCGGGGCGCCTGGGTTCAACTTTTAGACTGCTCCAGCAAAGAGCTGGCACGGACAGAGTGGGCTGAATGGCCTCTTTCTGTGCTGTAAACCTCTATGGTTCCATGTTGAAGAAGCTAACAGCTACCTTAGATATAGATTTCTAGAACAGCACCATCTGGTGTACAGGCTGAGCAGTTACTTGCACCTTCAGATTTGTACATCACTTGTCTCTGTGAGAGCTGGGGCAGTGCCTAGCAACAGAGTTGACTTTACCATCATGATACAAAGAAACCAGACAGGTAGACCATGCGCAAACCAGCATCGGGAATCTCTCTTCTTGTTCAATTCCCCAATGTTGGGAATCTGCCCGTTCCTATGTCAGGAATCGCCTTTCCAGTCCATTACCTGTATCAGGAATCTTCCCGACCATTGATTCTCTGTGTTGGGAGTCTTTATCCTATAAACAATGACGGGCAGAAAAGACCCACTGGTCCATCCAGCCTGTCCCACACAGTTGCGATGCCTCCCGATTCACGATTCAGACCTCTCCGGAAACCACGTGATCTCCTGGGAGAGACGAGAAAACCAGTTTAAAAACCCAGGCCAATTAAGGAAAAAAAATCTGGAAATTTCCTCTCCGAATTCTAAGAGGCAATAACAAAGTGTGTTTTTTTAAATTCTCTTTGAACACTTCTGTTTATTAGTTATAAAAATATCAGACATGGGAAAAAAAAGGCTGTTTGACTGACAGTCAAAAATCGTCCAATCAGATAATGAAGGGTCTGCTCGCTTTCCGATTGGCCGTGGGAAGGCGACCAATGGCGGGAGCGTGGGGGCGCGACGCTCGGAGGCAGGAGAGTCATGTGATGACACCTCCAGGGATACATCCAACCAGAGTTGGCAACCCAAGTACGGGGTGATCTCCGCCCCAGCTAGAAACAGGTCCAGCTCTCGCTCGGAGGAATTCAGCGAATCGGCCTCCACCGCACGAGCCGGCCGCCTGTTCCAGAAGTCCACTATTCTCTGCGAAAAGAACCACCTCCTGACAGCTAACCTCGATCTGGCCTGAAATGACTTGACATTGTGACCCCTGGCCCTCCCTAACCTATTTGGTTGAAACAAACCCTCCACACAAACACAATCTGGTCCCTTCATCATCTCGCTCAAATCACCCTCGGTCCAGCCTTCTGTAAAGTGTAGAGACCCAGCTCTTTGAGCCTATCTTGGTTAACGAAGATGCTTTTCCTTTCTCGTTTGTGTTGGGAATCTATCCCGTAATGCTTGTTCCCGACGCCTGTCATCTCCAGCTGACCCAGTCCCAAAATTTGGAATCTCCTCTGTGTCGGGCATTCACCGGATTCTTCCCTAACCCAAAATCACCGGCTTACTTGCTGCTTTCCAGCGAACAGTTCAAATTTTACCACCCCATGTGTGAGCCACCGTTATTGCCACTGGACTGAGCTCACATTCCAAGTCAGATGTCATCCACGAGGTGTTGGCACAGCATCCGAATTAACGCCCATTCTTCACACTGGACCAGGCGGCCAGTTCTAGCAAACTATTGCACCACAGGAGGCATCACACCTGAGCCCACTCCTACCCTGGTTCAACGTTCAAACGTTGCGACTTTGCGGCAGGGATCATCGGAGACCATCGTCATTTCTTCCCCTGACGGAGAAGGGGGACTGAAGAGTAACTCCATTATATTCAAGAGTCACTGGATTACACTCAGAGGACCCTGGTAACTGGCCTCTGCTTTTTTTTTTGATGAGCTTCTAATGAACAGCTGATCTGCTGGTAAATAGCACATTCCCGTCTCACACAAGCCCACACGTGACACCAGCACATCAATCACCCGATGTAAGTCCGTCCGTCTGGGTTTGGGAACCGCTGGCCACTGACCCCCTTTCCACTTTCACCTTTGGTGATGTCATCGCCATGGCGACGGATGGAACTGCAGACGGCAGATGGCACCCAGAGGAGAATTTCGGAGCCCACTGTTCTCAAAAAAAACAAAAAAAAAAAGAAATTAAAAGGAAAAGAAAAGAAAAAAGTTTTCTTTATTGTGTCATTTGAAACATTGGCCCTCGCGAGTTTGCAAGTTCCATTATCTTGGTCTCCACGGTTTAGATCCTCACATAACCTCCATTCTATGCAGCCCATTGCTGGAGCTTTTTTATTGTTTACCGCTACGATTGCCGCATTGTCTTTTTTTTTTGTTTTTTGCAGAACTGCACGGGCTCCTCTGTGAGTTCACCCAGCGACTTGCTGAGCCTCACGGTACAGGAAGGCCCCAGGCTACCTTCCCTGCACCGAGTTACCTGCTCCCAAGCATCAGCTTGGCTGTGTTGGTACTTCTAATTGAGAAGAGAGCATTTCCCAGGCTGGCACTCCAGCGCCGCATTGTCAGAGGCGCTTGCGGTTGAGACATTAGACCTAGGCCTGGCCTGCCTGCTCAGCTGGGTGTAAAAGATACCATGGCGTCACTTCAAGAACAACAGGGAGCGACGTCCGAGTCAGTTCCTCCCTTAATCAGAAGCAGATCATCTAGTCATCCATTCCTGTGCTGTTTTTGTGGGACCTTGTTGCGTTTGCCCACATAACAATGGTGACTAGATTTAGAAAGTACTTTGGGACAGGAAAAGGGGCTAGATGAAAGCAAGTTCTTTCCTCCACTTTCAATCAGTAGACTCACTATAAATGGCCTCAGCACACTAGGCGAGAGAAATCAATCGGGGAACATCCGAATTTGAAAAGACCAGCTGGTCCATCAAGTCTGCCCCACACTCATAATGAGAGGGTTGTCCTATGGAGGAAATATTGATTAGAATGGGCCTATACTCTCTGGAGTTTAGAAGAATGAGAGGTGATCTCATTGAAACAAAAAAGATTCTAAGAGGGCTCGACAGGGTAGATGCTGAGAGGCTGTTTCCCCTGGCTGGAGAGTCTAGAACTAGGGGGCATAGTCTCAGGATAAGGGGTCGGCCACTTAGGACTGAGATGAGGAGGAATTTCTTCACTCAGAGGGTTGTGAATCTTTGGAATTCTCTACCCCAGAGGGCTGTGGATGCTCAGTCATTGAGTATATTCAAGACTGTGATCGATAGACTTTTGCACTCTAAGGGAATCAAGGGATATGGGGATCGGGCAGGAAAGTGGAGTTGAGGTTGAAGATCAGCCATGATTTGATTGAATGGCGGAGCAGGCTCGAGGGGGCATTTGACCTACTCCTGCTCCTATTTCTTATGTTCTTAAGATGCCCAGAGCATCCTGACTGGACACTTCCTATTCCCACCCTCCCCCCCCCCGAAGCCCATACTCACTTTTCATCGCAACCCAGTGACTCCTGCTGGTAATGAAAGCCAGGAAATTCACCAGTGAGAGATCATGCACTGAAGCCTGGAAACAGCAATTTTAACACCCAACTATTGAACACGACACCGTGCGGTGAGGGGGACAAGGGGGCAGGAAAGTTAGAGGTGGGGTGTGGGTCTTTCACGTCCGCTTATGTGGCAGCTTCGGATCCACAGGTGCGTTTAAAGGGATAACACCACTATTGTAAAGTTGTCAGGCAAAGAAAACAAAAGCGAGGCTAGAATTTATACTAGACCTTGTGATGTCTCTCAGGAATGTCCCAAAGCACAGCACGAGCAATGAATTACTTTGACGTGCTGTCACCGTCACGAAAGCAAACAGAGCAGGCATTTTGAGCACAGTAAGATCCAACAAAAAGAAAGAACTTGCAATTATATCCCGTCTTCCACAACCTCAGGACGTCCCAAAGTGTTTCACAGCCAATGAAGAACTTCTGAAGTGTGGTCACTGTTGCAATGGAGGAAACGTGGCAGCCAATTTGCGCACAGCAAGATCCCACAAACAGCAACTAAATAAATGACCAGATCATTTTTTTTTTCAGGTGTTGGTGGAAGGGATAAATATTTGGCGGGACACTGGGGAGAATTCCCCTGCTCTTCTTCGAAATAGTGCCTTGGGATCTTTTACTTCCATCTGAGAGGGCAGACGGGTTTAACATCTCATCCATAAGATGGCACCTCCGACAGCTGCAGTACTCCCTAGATTTTGCGCTCAGGCCTCTGGAGTGGAACTTGAACCCTGCCAGCTTCTGACTCACAGGGGAGAGTGCTACCCACTGAGCCACGGGTGACAGACGAATGGCCAGTTTTTTTTTTATTCGTTCACGGGATGTGGGCATCGCTGGCAAGGCCAGCATTTATTGCCCATCTCTAACTGCCCTTCAGAAGGTGATGGTGATCCGCCTTCTTGAAGGTTCTCCCACAGTGCTGTTAGGTAGGGAGTTCCAGGATTTTGACCCAGCGACGATGAAGGAACGTCGATATATTTCCAAGTCGGGATGGTGTGTGACTTGGAGGGGAACGTGCAGGTGGTGTTGATCCCATGTGCCTGCTGCCCTTGTCCTTCTAGGTGGTAGAGGTCATGGGTTTGGGAGGTGCTGTCGAAGAAGCCTTGGCGAGTTGCTGCAGTGCATCCTGTGGATGGTACACACTGCGGCCACGGTGCGCCGGTGGTGAAGGGAGTGAATGTTTGGGTGGTGGATGGGGTGCCAATCAAGCGGGCTGCTTTGTCCTTTGGCAGTGTTGGCTGAAGGGGGAACACTAACCTGGGACCTCCTGCTCTTCACCGAATGGTGTCATGTGATCTTTAACATCCAGACGCACAGGCAGATGGACATCGATTTAAACATGTCATCCGAAAGACCGCACCTCCAACAGTGCAGCACCTCCCCCGGTACTGCCCCGGGTGTCAGCCTAGATTATGTGCTCAATTCCTGGAGTGGGGCTGAACACACGACCTTCTGGCTCAGAGACGAGAGTGCATTGAAGTTCTGTTTGGATGATGTGACTGAGTGACATCATCTATAACGCCATGAGTTTGCCAAAACATCATTGCTTGAGTGCGATGTCATCAATGACAACAAAAGTGACAATTGGATCGTCCTCTTAATTCATGCTGCCGGCAACGGTCCCATTAAAAACTGACCACTGTACTAAGTACATTTTTACACAGCAAGTTGTTATGACCTGGGATGCACTCCTTGTAAGGGTGCTGGAAGCAGATTCAATAGTAACGTTCAAAAGGGAATTGGATAAATACTTGAAAAGGAAAAAGTTGCAGGGCTATGGGGAGAGAGAGGGGGGAGTGGGACTAATTGGATAGCTCTTTCAAAGAGCCAGCAGAAGCACAATGGGCCAAATGGCCTCCTTCTGTGCCGTACGATTCTAAGATACTATATAGGGGGTCATTTTAACCTAACCCTTCCGTCGGGAAACTGAAGGGATTGGGGGCAACGTTAGTTTTATACCACGCCCCGATTTTACTCTCTGTTAAAGACAGTGGAGGTTCTATGGTGTGGTACTGAGCAATACGGGCCAGAAAACATTTCAATTCTTTCCCTGGTCTGTGCCGAGTTAGTTGATCCTCAGTCAGAATGGTGATAGGACACTAGAGCCCAGATATTCCACCCGGGATCGTTCTGTCCCCCTCCCCAAGAGCGATGGCGTAAATGTCTGTTTTTTCACCGCAGGTCTCCCATCGAAGTTGAGGTGTGACACTCGGAAAATCCCTGCGGAAGTTCAGGGCCTACCACTGAACACGGTATTCCCCTCCCGGCGAGGGGAGCTTAATAAAAGGGGAATCAGACGGAACCCCACTCCAGGTCGCAATCCAACTACTCCCGCCGGATGGTGCACGCGCGCCGGTGGTCAGCGTGGACACGATTGGGAACCTGCCGCAATGCCCGCCGTGGTTGAATAGCCGGCCGACACTCCGTGTCTAGGTTCTCACGCGGAGGATGTCAATGGGTGAGGTCCCGAGAGGGTGAACGGCGGCCACAGAACCGTATCTCGGTTATAGATTCAGGAGGGGAGAAGCGAAGAAAACGAGGGCATGGGTTGGAATCTCAAATTGCACAGAGCTGCTTTCCGCAACGTTAAAAAGGCCCCCCCCAAAACAACAGAGGTTGGCGCTGGGGCACAACTGAACAGGGGGAAGTCACTTCAGGCCGCTTTACCTTGCTTCTATAATCAAATCTGGTTTTGGGACGTCACGTTTTTTTTTTCAGGTGACGCCGCTCTCTGTAAAACGTCAATTGGGAATCTATGCATATGCTCTCTGGTACCTCACCCCGAGGGGCCGTCTTTCGTGTGAGAGCTCGGGACAGTGTGTGCCAACAGGCTACTTGACTGCAGTGGGGCACGACAGGCCTCCACTGCAATCTGAACGCTCTCCCCGGGCAGATTTGGTGCCGCATTTCACGGGACTGTCGATGTCCTGGCATTAGATGCCCTAAACCGGCTCTGTGCCTTTAGCGAGCTGGGAGTGGAACTAATGGATCTGATGGCAGCTCACAAAACCCCTCGAAAGACAAGAGACCTCCGCTGTCACTGGAACAATGTAGGTCAGGTCCTTTAAATTTATAAGTGCAGCTGATGCTCAGGCAACATAAAATTGCCTTAAGAGACACTGGGTGGTGCAGTGATTTGACACACTGCCCTTTCACTTCAGGCTGATAGGAAAAAGTCTCCTCTTTTCGCCCGTGTTTAAAGTGAAGCCAATTGGCGGCAGTCCTAATCTATTTCCCACCGGGCATGATCTGCCTGCTGTTCTGCGCAAACTCTCGCTAAGTTATCAGCTTCACGGAAAGAGCGGAGGCTGAAGGGGAATGATTGCAACGGCACGGGATGGGAACGAAGCAAAAGAGGATTGGGAGGGGCATCCAGCACTTCCTGCGTTACCATGACGCCGATGGTGTATCAGAGAACTTCCTGCTCTCCTTCGAATGGGGTCACGTGACCTTTACCGCCCAGCTGCACGGGCATCGAGTTAAACGTCTCCTCGGAAGGATGGCACCCCCGATGATGCAGCACTCCCTGACCAGTGTGGCAGTCTCAATGGATGCGCTGAAGGCCTGGAGTGCGACTGTACGCGTAAACTTACGGACATACCAGCGTATCGAGGGGCAGTAAAAGACCAGATGGCCTGTCAAGCCTGCCCCACACACGGTGGCCGGAGCATCTCGACTATGGGGTTGAGAAGTCAAAGAAAGAACTCGCCTTTGATGACCTCAGGATGTCCCAAAGCACTTTACAGCCAATGAACTACTATTTGAAGTGTAGTCACTGTTGTGATGTAGGAAACGCGGCAGCCAGTTTGCGCACAGCAAGATCCCACAAACAGCAATGTGATAATGGCCAGATAATCTGTTTTCGTGATGACGGTTGAGGGATAAATATTGGCCCAGGACACCGGGGGAGAACTCCCCTGCTCTTCTTCGAAACAGTACCGTGGGTTCGTTTACATGCACCCAAGAGGGCGGACAAGGCCTCAGTTTAACATCTCATCTGAAAGACGGCACCTCAGACAATGCAGCACTCCCTTCACTACTGTACCGGGAGTATCAGCCTGGATTATGTGGTCAAGTGTCTGGAGTGGGGCTTGAACCCATGACCTACTGCTTCAGAGGCGAGAGGGCTACTCACTAAGCCACGGCTGACACGATATGTTTCTATCTGACAGGCCCAGCATCTGTTCCCTATTTCAACAGTGGTACACTCATGCCAGTTATGGCCAGTGGCAGAGTCGGGGAGGGGGTCAGGGTTGTGACCCCCCCCGCCCCCCAAATCATTTTAAGGTCAGCCAGCAGGGCTTTGGAGAAACTGCCTCCGTTTCGTTCCCAGGAACCTCCGTCACCCGCCTTCGGCCTCCAGGCCTGGCCGGCAAGTTTCTGTGCGGTTCCCGGCTGGGCCTTTGGCCCGGAGTACGTCAGCAGTCCCCCAGTTCCCCCCCCCTTCCTGCCAGGTCGGCCAATCTCACTCCGCCACTGCTCACAGCCCCCCCCCCGCGCCCCCCCCCCCCCCCCTCTCAGCTGACTCGCTGCTCCTTGTGGCCTCTGGGACTTTATTCCTGGACTGCCCGGCTGTAAGACGTTATTCAGTTCTAATCATTTTCCTTCTCTAGGGAGGCAGATTTACCACAGCTTCCATAAAGCACGAGAAAGGGCCGTTATTGAATTGGAACTGTAATAAAATTACAACAAGCAACAACAACTTGCATTTGTACGGCACCTTTAATGTAGTAAAACATCCCAAGGCACTTCACCGGAGTATAATCAGACAAAAATTTGACACCGAGCCACACAACGAGATATTAGGAACATAGGAACAGGAGTAGGCCATTCAGCCCCTCGTGCCTGCTCCGCCATTTGATAAGATCATGGCTGATCTGTGATCTAACTCCATATACCTGCCTTTGGCCCATATCCCTTAATACCTTTAGTTGTCAAAAAGCTATCTATCTCAGATTTAAATTTAGCAATTGAGCTAGTAGGACAGGTGACTAAAAGCTTGGTCAAAGAGGTAGGTTTAAAGGAGCGACTTAAAGGAGGAGAGAGAGGCGGAGATATGGAGCGGTTTAGGGAGGGAATTCCAGAGCTCAGGGCCTAGACGGCTGAAGGCACGGCCACCAATGGTGGGGTGATGGTAATCGGGGATGCGCAGGAGGCCAGAATTAAAGGAGCCCAGAGTTCTCGGAGGGTTGTAGGGGCTGGAGGAGATTACAGAAATAGGGAGGGACGAGGCCATGGAGGGATCTGAAAGCAAGGATGAGAATTTCAAATTGGATGTGTTGGGGGACCAGGAGCCAGTGTAGGTCAGCGAGCACAGGGGTGATGGGTGAACGGGACTTGGTGCAGGATAAGATATGAGCAGCAGAGTTTTGGATGTCCTTAACTTTATGGAGGATGGAGGATGGGAGGCCGGCCAGGAGGGCATTGGAATAACACTAGAGATGACAAAGACATGGATGAGGGTTTCAGCAGCAGATGAGCCGAGGCGGGGCGGAGACGGGCGATGTTACGAAGGTGGAAGTAGACGGTCTTGATGATGGAGAGGATTATGGGGTCAGAAGTTCACATCTGGGTCAAATAGGATGCTGAGGTTGGGTACAGTCTGGTCCAACGTGAGACAACGGGCAGGGAGGGGGATGGAATCGATGGCGAGGGAACTGAACTCGTGGCGGGGAACAAAATCTTCCCTGTTTAAAATCATTACTGCTTTCACTTTTTTCTCTCTCCCTGCCGGGGACTCTCCCTGTCTGAAATCAGGATCTTCAAGTGTGGGGAGCCACGGGCCCAGACTGCATACAATCACCCTGTGATCTGGGGTGTTGCCATGTTCCTGGGAGGTGAATGCTGGAGCTGGTTGCCCTTGAGAACCTTTGATTAAAAGTAAAAATGAATCACGTACAGCAAAGACAGCCGGCCAAATCCCTTTTACCCTAGTATTCAGAAACAGGCCGTCCTTAATCCCCAGCCTCGCTTTTATCTGAAACCCAGGGATGTGTCCATTAGTGGACATTCAAACTCCCTCTCGTTTCCAGGGTGACACCCTCATATCTGAAGAACCAGAGAGAATTTCTGGAGCCCCGAAGTCCCTGGACGAGGGTGGGGCAGAGTGAGGATGCCAGTCTGGCAGTGGGGTTGGCAGAACTTGGGGCAGGAGGTATTTCGACCAGCCCACTGCCTGTTATTTTCCAATCGTGCAGGCTTACTGGCTGTACCCACATGGAAGTGGGGGCCTAGTGTCAGCTCTATAGAAACTGTCTGCATTTTTATTAAAAATTCAACTCTTCAGCCAAAATGGCCAGACCCGTTCTCCACCCCCCTCCCCGTGATGGAGCGACAAGGTACAATTCTGACACCGCAGTCCCAGGGAGCAGTGTAAGTGATGCAGCCACCCATCCCCTTTATGGAAGTGCCCCCATCCCCGGGGATTTGGCACAGGGTCGACACATTTCCAATGGTAGAGCGGGACTCAAGGAGATTTGGGGCCCATGCGTTAATTTCATTACTTAGTTTATTGGTACATTTTGTATTCGCAACAACTCTAAAGCTTCGGGGGGCCGAAATCAGCCTCTTCCCTCACCCCCGCCCCCCTCCCCCACCACCGCTCCGCGCTCCCCGAATCCCTGAGGTTATACCTCAAATGCCTTTGGCACTTGGCCAAGTCTCCACCTTTTATAATATTCCCCTCAGGCCCGGATTGCCTCCGTTAGAAGGAATCACTGCTTTAGTTAAGGCGTGCTTTTCAATTCTCTCCCAAGCCCCCTTCCCCATTCACGGCTACAGCCCTGGGGGAAGGTGAGAGTTCAATTCCTCCCCTGCCTGCTGCCTTCAAAATACCGTGGAATGCAGCCTGTTCAAACCCCAGAGAGGCTTTGTGATGGAAATGAGACTGGGGCCAGTTCTCATAGAATGAAGCCGCTGAATAAATGTCAGCCCAGCCTCAGTCCTGAGCACACCACCACAATGGCAGTGAGTGCATTCCCCCTTTCTGACACATATCAACACTATTAGCTCCGCTAATTAATATGTCCATGCTATTACTCCTCAGCTCATTAGCATTCATTCACAACTAGGAACTCTCTGCTGAAAGAGGCACCATCCACCTCACCTTGGGTTAAGGATTCCTTTGGTCACTGTGTGTGGAGACATTGTCAGTGTGACTATTTCATCTGTTCAGTATTTCTTACAACTTGGTTAGAAACGGAACCTCCACAAAACTGCATTTACAATGTTGCTAAACTTGGGCGACAAGAGGAATTCTCCTCCCCAAGTGACTGCTCATTTTCTGTATCGAGACTAACTGGGGCTTGAAACAACAACAACTTGCATTTATATAGCACCTTTAACGTAGTAAAACGTCCCAAGGCGCTTCACAGGAACGATTATCAGACAAAGAAACTGACACCGAGCCACATAAGGAGATATTAGGACAGGTGACCAAAAGCTTGGCCAAAGAGGTAGGTTTTAAGGAGCATCTTAAAGGAGGAGAGAGAGGTAGAGAGGCGGAGAGGTTTAGGGGGGGAATTCCAGAGCATAAGGCATCGATGGCTGAAGGCACGGCCGCCAATGGTGGAGCGATAAAAGTCGGGAATGCACAAGAGGCCAGAATTGGAGGAAAGCAGAGATCTCGGAGGGTTGTGGGGCTGGAGGAGGTTACAGAGATAGGGAGGGGGTGAGGCCATGGAGGGATTTGAACGCAAGGATGAGAATTTTAAAATCAAGGTGTTGCTGGACCGGGAGCCAATGTCGGTCAGCGAGCACAGGGGTGATGGGTGAACGGGACTTGGTGCGAGTTAGGATACGGGCAGCAGAATTTTGGATGGGCTCAAGTTTACAGGAGGATGGAGGATGGGAGGTCGGCCAGGAGAGCATTGGAATAGTCGAGTCTGGAGCTAACAAAGGCATGGATGAGGGTTTCAGCAGCAGATGGGCTGAGGAGGAGCGGAGACGGGCGATGTTACGGAGTTATGATCTTGGTGATGGAGAGGACATGAAGAACCCGTGATCCCTTTCTCCCGTTGATGCAATGGTGAAGCAGCACTTCCTCTGAGCTGACCATTTACACGCCTGACCCCATGAGAATTCCCTGGAATCAGGCAACTTAACTAAAGGGGGGAGGGGGCGGGTACCTGCGTCAATATTGGTGGAGCTGGAACAGCCGCTAAGTGAATTGCGCCATTGAGCGGCCATGGAGGATAAGTGTCGCAGGTCTGGCCAAGGAAAGATGTTTACAAAGCCCTTGAAGGCCAATTTCCTTCCACCAGCTGATCACTTAGTGAACTGGTTGCTCCCACTTTGGTGCACTACATTTCCCCCAATGCTGCAGTACACTGTATGTCATGTTGGGCGGCGCCAGGGGCAGGACTGGCCAGAATTCTGGCAGGTGGTGTCATCCCCCATTCATAGAATGATACAGCACAGAAGGAGGCCGTTCGGCCCATCGTGCCTGTGTCGGCTCTTTGGTAGAGCTATCCACTTAGTTCCACTCTCTCACTCTTTCCCCGTAGCCCTGCATTTTTTTCACTTCCAAGTATTTATCCAATTCCTTTTTGAAAATTACTATTAAATCTGCTTCCACCACCCTTTCAGGCAGTGCATTCCAGATCATTACAACTTGCTGTGTGAAAAAATGTCTCCTCATGTCGCCTCTGGTTCTTTTGCCAATTACCTTAAATCTGTATCCTCTGGTTACCGACCCTCCTGCCAATGGAAACAGTTTCTCCCTATCTACACTATCAAAACCTTTCATAATTTTAAACACAGCTCTTAAATCTCCCCTTAACCTTCTCTGCTCTAAGGAGAGCAACCCCAGCTTCTCCAGTCTCCACATAACTGAAGTCCCTCATCCCTGGAACCATTCCAGTAAATCTCTTCTGCACATCCTTCCTAAAGTGTGGTGCCCAGAATTGAACACCAATACTCCAGCTGAGGCCCAACCAGTGATTTATAAAGGTTTAGCATAACTTCCTTGCTTTTGTACTCTATACCTCTATTTATAAAGCCCAGGACCCCATCTGCTTTTTAACAGTCTTGTCAACTTGTCCTGCCACCTTCAAAGATTTGTGTACATACACCTCCAGGTCTCTCTGTTCCTGCACCCCCTTTAAAATTATACCATTCAGTTTATATTGCTTCTCCTCATTCTTCCTACCAAAATGACTCACTTCTCTGCATTCCCGCCTCTTTTCTGGCTATCATCTGGAAAGGGGCAAGTATAAAAACCCCCAATGCCTTCGGAAATCCCCGATGCAGACAAATACAAATCAGGCAGAGACCCAGGGTTACCGGGTCCCACCACCACCTGCTCTGATAACTCCCCCAGTTCACCGGGAACCCCAAGGAAATGTGGGACCACTTTCTTTGTAGTGGTATTAGGTCACCCTATAAAGAGTAATTTTAGCCTAATTCGCCAGGCGGGAATCCCATGTGATCGTTAGTTTCAATGGAGAGTGATATGGGGCGGGGTGTAAAACCAGCATTGCCCCCGATCCCTGTCAGTTTCCCGACAGGTTAGTTAGGTTAAAATTACCGACTCGTTTACCGTGATAACCAAACCCCTTCCAATATCAGTGCTCTCTGACATTATCTCATCATCAGTATCACAGTCCACTTGTTGCTAGTTCCTTAAATATACTGCTGGCAATTGAGCCCAGCTGGTGCCAATGCCACCCGCCTTTAGTGTAATACCAGTATCACAGCCCACACTGATGCTGGGATTAACACTCAAGCCTTGCCCCTTGCTCAACATCAGTACCCAAGTAATGGCTTCCTCCGTCATCACTTAACATCATGTATCAGCTTGGCTCTGTTGATAGAAATCTGACCTTTCAATCAAACGATTGTGGGTTCAAACTCACACTCCAAGGCTTGAGCACATAATCCATGATTGCATATTGAGGGAGTGCTACTATGTTGGATATACAGACACTCAGATGCAATTTTTAAAAAATTCGTTCATGGGATGTGGGCGTCGCTGGCAAGGCCGGCATTTATTGCCCATCCCTAATTGCCCTTGAGAAGGTGGTGGTGAGCCGCCTTCTTGAACCGCTGCAGTCCGTGTGGTGAAGGTTCTCCCACAGTGCTGTTAGGGAGGGAGTTCCAGGATTTTGACCCAGCGACAATGAAGCAACGGCGATAGTCGGGATGGTGTGTGACTTGGAGGGGAAAGTGCAGGTGGTGTTGTTCCCCCATGTGCCTGCTGCCCTTGTCTTTCTAGGTGGTGGAGGTCGCGGGTTTGGGAGGTGCTGTCGAAGAAGCCTTGGCGAGTTGCTGCAGTGCATCCTGTGGATGGTACACACTGCAGCCACTGTATGCCAGTGGTGAAGGGAGTGAATGTTTAGGATGGTGAATGGGGTGCCAATCAAAGGGCTGCTTTGTCCTGCATGGTGTCGAGCTTCTTGAGTGTTGTTGGAGCTGCATTCATCCAGGCAAGTGGAGAGTATTCCATCACACTCCTGGCTTGTGCCTTGCAGATGGTGGAAAGGCTTTGGGGAGTCAGGAGATGAGTCACTCACCACAGAATATCCAGCCTCTGACCTGCTCTTGTAGCCATAGTATTTATGTGGCTGGTCCAGTAAAGTTTCTGGTCAATGGTGACCCCCAGGATGTTGCTGGTCGGGGATTCGGCGATGGTAATGTCGTTGAATGTCAAGGGGAGGTGGTTAGATTCTCTCTTGTTGGAAATGGTCATTGCCTGGCACTTGTCTGGCACGAATGTTACTTGCCACTTATCAGCCCAAGCCTGAATGTTGTCCAGGTCTTGCTGCATGCGGGCATGGGGTTGCGAATGGAACTGAACACTGTGCAATCATCAGCGAACATCCCCATTTCTGACCTTATAATGGAAGGAAGGTCATTGATGAAGCAGCTAAAGGTGCTTGGACCTCGGACACTGCCCTGAGGAACTCCTGCAGCAATGTCCTGGGGCTGAGATGATTGGCCTCCAACAACCACTACCATCTTCCTTTGTGCTAGGTATGACTCCAGCCACTGGAGAGTTTTCCCCCTTGATTCCCATTGACTTCAATTTTACTAGGGCTCCTCACTTGGACAAATGCTGCCTTGATATCAAGGGCAGTCACTCTCACCTCACCTCTGGAATTCAGCTGTTAAACTGAGGTCCCGTCTGCCTTTTCAGGTGGACGTGAGCACTTTTTGAAGAAGACCAGGCAGTTCTCCTGGTCATGACCAGCATCCATCCCTTAAGCATTGCTAGCGAAATCAGAGGATCTGCTTATTCAACTCATTGCTGGTTGTGGGAGCTTGCTGTGCACAAATTGTCTGCTGCATTTGCCTACAAAACAACGGTGACTATATTTTTTAAAAAGTAATTAATTGTCTGTGAAATGCTTTGAGACGTCCTGAGGTTGTGAAAGGTGCAAGTTCTTTCTTTGTATGTGAAGTGCTTTGAGACTTTGAGGCATGATAAGGTGCCATTGAAATGCAAATTGTCTTTTTTTTCTTCCCCAAACCATTTATCTGACCTTCATTAGCACCGGACAGCCTTCAGTACATCATATTATCAGCTAACCCACCACAGATCTCAAATCATCACCACTCACGTTGGATTCAAATGGGTAGCCGACATTGGGCCCTCCTGCAATGGTCACCCAATGCCAGCCAACTGCTTCTTCTTCCAATTAATAAATTAAATAAGATCCCACCAAGTATTGGGTCTCAAGTTACTCCTCCACTGACTGTAGACACTAAGCAGCAGCGAGTTGCATTTATATAATGCCTTTAACACAGTGACTGTGAAGCCTGCCCAGTATCCTCCTGAGTCTCTTAGTCTGAACCAAAACGGCTGCCTTGACCCGCAAATGTCTGCCAGACCATTTTGAATTGACTGGCACCCGATGGTAACGAGCCACCGCAGATCACTTTGTCAGACAGCTTCTTGATACCAAGATCGCCCCAGTCAACATACCCGTCGGTCAATTGGTTCTGCTTCTCATCTGTGAGCTGCCTAACTGCAACTGCTCCTTAGAGCCAACCTGACGTCATTCTAATGCACCAAGTAGAATTTGTTTAGAGAACCACCTCAGCTGCGCAGGGATCCTACGTAGTTCTGTATCCTTTGTCGCCCCCCCCCCCCCATAACTGCCCCCTCCCATCTTCTCCTGCCCACCATCACCACAGTGAGGGGTTTCCCAACTGGGCAGTGATCCTGATAATTTCTCTTGGAGCATGACATCAGTGTGTTTCTTGGTCTCAACCAAAATGGATGCCTCATCTCATCTGCTCCTGAAACCCTCATCCATGTCTTTGTTACCTCCACACTCGACTATTCCAATGCTCTCCTGGCCCGCCTCCCAACCTCCACCCTCCATAAACCTCAGCTCATCCATGATTCTGATGTCCGTATCCTAACTCGCACCAAGTCCCGTTCACCCATCACCCCTGCGCTCGCTGACCTACATTGGCTCCCAGTCCGGAACGCCTCAATTTTAAAATTCTCATCCTTGTTTTCAAATCTCTCCACGGCCTCGCCCCTCCCTATCTCTGTAACCTCCAGCCCTAGAACCCTCCGAGATCTCTGCGCTCCTCCAATTCTGGCTTCTTGCGCATCCCTGATTTTCATCGCTCCACCATTGGCGGCCGTGCCTTCAGCTGCCTAGGCCCTGAGCTCTGGAATTCTCTGGAACACCAACTTTGAGGCCAATTGTTGCCTTTCCCCACCTCGCCACCACACCCTTTCCCACCAACCAGAGATCAGCTCACTTACCTGCTCTGTATAGTTCAGGTCCTTACCACATGACGCGTATACCCATCAGGAGAGCCCTCCCCAGTGCCTAACCCAGCTAGAGGCGGCTGACAGCCTATAATTGCTGCCAGCCCAGCTTGCAGTCAAATCCTTCCAGGTGGCTGTTGAAAAACTGTGAAGCGAAACCAATCGCAAACAAACAATGTAATTCCTGCGATTATTCCAGAAAGATCCATTTTCTCCACCCCAGCCCTTTAAAGGCATCCACAGCGTCCCCATTTTCCAGAGGGTTCGAAGACCTCCATTCCTGAACTCGGCTGGTCCAATACTTCTGCGGAGCCACTATGTTGTGATGACTTCATGTTGCACGGCTTCTTTTATGATGCAAAATTTAATTAGTCTTTATTCTTAGGTGTTTTAAAAAAGGGAGAGGTTGCCTAGATTAGGCCTGTATTCCCTCAAGTACAGAAGATTAAGGGGTGATCTAATTGAAGTGTTTAAGATGATTAAAGGATTTGACAGGGTAGATAGAGAGAAACTATTTCCTCTGGTGGGGGGGGAGGGGGGGGAAGTCCAGAACAGGGGGACATAACCTTAAAATGAGAGCTGGGCCATTCAGGGGTGATGTCAGGAAGCACTTCTTCACACAAAGGGGAGTGGAAATCTGGAACTCTCTCCCCCAAAAATCTGTCGAGGCTGGGGGTCAATTGAAAATTTCAAAACTAAGATTGATAGATTTTTGTTAGGTAAGGGTATTAAGGGTTACAGAACCAAGGATGGCAGATGGGAGTTAAGACACAGATCAGCCATGATCTAACTGAACGGCGGAACAGGCTCGAGGAACTGAATGGCCGCCTCCTGTTCCAATGCTCCTATAATTGTTGGGGAAATGAATTGAAGAATTTTAAACTATTCTTTTTTCTAGATTTTAAAAGGCCTCTGAAATGCAAGCCTGGGTCCATGTTAATTATCTCCAGATTAACTCCGCCAAGGCTTCAGTTGCTTTGTGTTGGCACTTGCCACCTGGTTCAGGAAGGGACATCTCAAGTTCCATGAACGGGCAGTCACATTCAAGGATGCCAGGCTGAGGTAGAAACAGCTTCAGGCTGATGAGCACTGCCCATTTCAGGTAAGGGGAGCTTCCGGATGCCAGAACATACGAGTTTAGGTCAGAGTATCGCCAGGGTCCCAACAGATTGGCACTTTGTGGAAGAAGAGCTTGATGATGCCACATGCTCTGCAATTCATGTAAAGGCCAATTCAAGAATTCAACTGTTGTTCAGTTCAGCATCAGGACCTCACTCCCTGATCTGTTCAGGTAAAGTCTGTTTCAGGACCTCACCCCTGGGCTTGTTCAGGTAAAGTTTGTTTCTGGACCTAACTCTCTCTTCTGTTAAGGTAAAGTCTGTTTCAGGACCTCACTCCCTGATCTGTTCAGATAAAGTCTGTTTCAGGACCTCACTCCCGGGCCTGTTCAGGTAAAGTCTGTTTCAGGACCTCACTCCCTGATCTGTTCAGGTAAAGTCTGTTTCAGGACCTCACTCCCGGGCCTGTTCAGGTAAAGTCTGTTTCAGGACCTCACTCCCGGGCCTGTTCAGATAAAGTCTGTTTCAGGACCTCACTCCCTGATCTGTTCAGGTAAAGTCTGTTTCAGGACCTCACTCCCGGGCCTGTGCAGGTAAAGTCTGTTTCAGGACCTCACTCCTGGGCCTGTTCAGGTAAAGTCTGTTTCAGGACCTCACTCCCTGATCTGTTCAGGTAAAGTCTGTTTCAGGACCTCACTCCCGGGCCTGTTCAGATAAAGTCTGTTTCAGGACCTCACTCCCGGGCCTGTTCAGGTAAAGTCTGTTTCAGGACCTCACTCCCTGATCTGTTCAGGTAAAGTCTGTTTCAGGACCTCACTCCCGGGCCTGTTCAGATAAAGTCTGTTTCAGGACCTCACTCCCTGATCTATTCAGGTAAACTTTGTTTCTGGACCTCACTCCCCGGCCTGTTCAGGTAAGGGCAGCTTTAAGGTCCCACATGCTCCCAGTTTGGGTCCACTCATGGCGATTGAGGAAAGGAAGCCTTCTGAAGGCCTAATGAGCCTGTGTACCGTTTGTGACCCCTGAATACTGCTTGATTCAGTTAACAGCAGCATTAGGATCCTGAAAATGAACAGCATTAAGCAGATGTGGGAGAACCTTTACCACACGGACTGCAGCGGTTCAAGAAGGCGGCTCACCACCACCTTCCCAAGGGCAATTAGGGATGGGCAATAAATGCTGGCTTTGCCAGCGACACCCACACCCCATGAACGAATAAAAAAAAAAGTCCCTCCCTCACCGTTAATTAAAAAAGAAAGAACTTGCATTTATATAGCACCTTTCACAACCTCAGGACATCCCAAAGCGCTTTACAGCCAATGAAGTACTTTTGAAGTGTTATCACTGTAGTAAACATGGCAGCCAATTTGCACACAGCAAGATCCCACAAACAACAATGTGATAATGACCAGATAATCTGCTTCTAGTGATAAATATTGGCCTAGGACCCTAGGGAGAACACCCCATCTCTTCTTCTAAATAGTGCCATGGGATCTTTTGAGAGGGCAGACAGGGCTCTTGGTTTAACGTCTCATCCGAAAGGCAGCACCTCCCTCAGCGCTGCCTTGGAGCGTCAGAGTAGATGCTGTGCTCAAGTCTCTGGAGTAGCACTGTGAACCCACAACCTTCCGACTCACAGGCGCGGGTGCTGCCCGCTGAGCCACGGCTGACACTCATTTGAGGTCAGGCCTGGCCATCGTGAGGATGCCAAACGCTGTTCCTGTTCCGTTCAGGTAAAGTGCCTTCAAGGTTAAAATAGCTAAACCTGGCCACTCAGACGAGGAGCCTCAGAGAAGCTGAGGGCTGAACAGGGTTGTCTGACACCCTGTAGTGGCCACACGGACTGCAGCGGTTCAAGAAGGCGGCTCACCACCACCTTCTCAAGGGCAATTAGGGATGGGCAATAAATGCTGGCCTTGCCAGCGACGCCCACATCCCGTGAACGAATAAAAAAAAATAAAAAAAACGTAAAACTCCGCTAAAATTTGAGCCACGGAGTCTCACTAAAATATTTTAATAACTGACCCGACTCTGGAGAGCAGGTTAGTCGCCCGTCCCCCAAACTACCCTCGCTAAAACCGGAAGTGGCTGCGTTTGAGATGGGTTGGGGGTCGGGTTTCAGATTTTTGAAATTTTAACCCCGTCCCCTCTCCTGCCCATCCTGGGGGATTAAAACTCCCCCCGCTGGATCAGGATAAACATACAACATGTTCGAATGTTACACCCAGTCAGCTGTGGGTGTAACATTCGAACATGGTGACCACAGGGGCTAGGCATTCGGGCTATGTGTCAGCCGTGGCTCAGTGGGTAGCACTCTTGCCCCTGAATCAGAAGGTTATGGGTTCAAACCCCACTCGGGGCAAAGAAGGAGATTATTCATCTCTGAGGTGGATTGTGTTCTACCTTTCGTCCATGCAAAGAGGTCAATGCCATCATGAATATTCTGCTGATGCTACATTACCCTCAGTTTGAAGGTGGGCCTTCTGCCTTCATACCGAACTGGCCTGTACAACTCTTGAGCCTAGGATTCATGAAACCTACTTAAACAACAGTCACTGGGCCTCAAAAATGATTTCGCACTTTGAGGGGTTTTAGTGTGAAAAGGCACTGTATAAACGCAAGTATTATAGAATCATAGAAGTTTACAACATGGAAACAGGCCCTTCGGCCCAACATGTCCTTGCCGCCCAGTTTATACCACTAAGCTAGTCCCAATTGCCTGCACTTGGCCCATATCCCTCTATACCCATCTTACCCATGTAACTGTCCAAATGCTTTTTAAAAGACAAAATTGTACCCGCCTCTACTACTGCCTCTGGCAGCTCGTTCCAGACACTCACCATCCTTTGAGTGAAAAAATTGTCCCTCTGGACCCTTTTGTATCTCTCCCCTCTCACCTTAAATCTATGTCCCCTCGTTATTTATCTCTGCGGCCTCTCCGATGCACATTCAGCGCATGCAATTGCTGCATCCTTCCAGCTTGGTGATTCATTAAATTGTGGCGATACATGGGGTATCTGTGTTGGCGACTGGACCAGTTGGCTGTGTTTGTAGAAGTAGCTTGTGCTGTGGTGTGTGTGCTGCAGCACTGTACAGCTCAGCAGTGTGAATGGTCTAGGGAATTCTGCTGAGCGAACAAACTGAGATATCCATAGGTAGCACACAGGTAGGCTGTGACTGTCAATGAGTATTGCTCAAGTGTAGATACAGGAAAGCAGATAATCTTATCCTCAAAGCAAGGAACCATTGGTAATAACATGTTTCCAATTATTATTCCCAGATGCCATAGCTGTGTAGGCAGCAAAATTAAATCCGTTCGCACTCCTTGTAAATGCTTCCCTTCCACAAAATCCAGACTGACTCTCCAATGCAGAACTGAGGGAGTGCTGCACTGTCAGAGGTACCATCTTTCGGATGAGACGTTAAACTGAGGCCCCGTCTGCCCTCTCAGGTGGATGCAAAAGATCCCACTATTTCGAAGAGCAGGGGAGTTCTCCCCGGTGTCCAGGGCCAATATTTATCCCACAACCAACATCACAAAAAAAACAAGATTATCTGGTCATTACCACATTGCTGTTTGTGGGATCTTGCTGTGCGCAAATTGGCTGCCGCGTTTCCTATACTGCAACGGTGACTACACTTCAAAAGTACTTCATTGGCTGTGAAGCACTTTGGGATGTCCTGAGGCCGTGAAAGGTGCTATATAAATGCAAGTCTTTCTTTCTTGGGGAAAAAAAATAATATTAAAAATGGTTCCCTGGTCAATTTTAGAACATTCTTTACTTCAAAATTGACAGCCCTGAAATTCCACATGGTTACCATCAGTGTCCTGTCATAACGTTGGTAGGAGAAGGGCTGTGAATGCCTGGAAACGATTATTTATGCTGTTTCTCTGGGGCTCCCCTGGTCTCCCGCTGAAGCTACAGTGGGAATTCAGGAGAACCCCAGTGCAATTTCAGGGCCATAGTTTTGTTTTTAATGTGACGTTGATCACTACATCAGACATTCAGGATTGTAAGAGCAAGGAGCATTTTGTCAACAGGCTAGAATCAGTCAGGGTCAAAACAAGCTACAGACACGATTAATATGGAATCAAAGCGCAGAACCCTGAAAACCCTGAGCCTGGGAGGGGAGGAATGAGGACACAAGTTGGGTGGGAAGGGGTGGCATGGAATTTGGGATGGGATCTGATTCCACCGGGGCCTCGCCATTTTTGTAATAAAGTATTAGCTTCTCGGCATTAGAGCTGGTCCTGAGACCTGTCAACACTGAGAGGGGGTCCCAAGGTTCGAGGAGCACTGGAGAGGGAGGTTCCAGGGGATCAGAGCACTGGTATTACGATCAGGGAACGCTGGGAATGCGGTCTAGGGTTTGGGAGCATTCAGTGGGAGAGTCTTGGGAGGAGGGTCCACAGGCCCCTCAGGACTGAGGAGGGGGTTTTGGTGCATCTTGCAGTACTGGGGACTTTTGAGATGTGGTAGTATTGGGAGTGTAGGGTCTTTAATGGGAGACAGGCCCAGCAGAATGTGATCAAAACTCTTGTTTTTCCCCTTTTGACTCCATCTGAAGTGGGGCTCGTCACTGATGATTCCACAGTGGCCAGCTCCATTCACAACTTGGTGAATAATAATCAACCCATGCCAGTCTACAGTAGGACATGGATTGGATTATACAGGTGCGGTAGCACAGTGGTTATGTTACAGGACTAATAATCCAGAGGCTTAGACTAATAATCTGTAGATTTGAGTTCAAATCCCGCCACGGCAGCTGGGGAATTTAAATTCAGTTAATTAAAATAAAATCGGGAATAAAAAGCTAGTATCAATAATGGTGACCGTGAAACTACCGGATTGTTAGAAAAAGCCATTTGGTTCATTAATCCGTAGGCCTAGCAAGCCACTCAGTTGAAAAATCCTACTACAAAAAGACAGACTGCAGTGTTTCAAGAAGGCAGCTCACCACCACCTTCTCAAGAGCGATTAGGGATGGGCAATAAAGGCTGGCCTTTCCAGCGACATCCACATCCCATGAATGAATATAAAAAAAGGAGTCACAAGTGACAGATAATATTCAGGCCATATAAGTGCCAGGTAATGGCCAACTCAAATAAGAGAAAACCCAAGCATCTCCTGTTGAACTTCAACAGGAATGCCATTGCTGAGTCTCTTCTCTTCCCCCCCTGCCAATCAATATCTTTGAGGTCACCATTGACCAAAAGCTTAACATAGTCATAGCTACAAGAGCAGAGGTTGGGTACTCAGCTGTGGCTCACTGGGTAGCACTCTCACCTCTGAGTCAGAAGGGCATGGGTACAATCCCCACTCCAGAGACTTGAACGCACTATCTAGACTGACATTTAGACATAGAAGATCCCATAGCACCATTTGGGGACGAGCAAGGGAATTTCTGGTGTCCTGGGCAACTTTTACCCCTCAGGGAACACAACCAAAACAGATTATCTGGTCATTGCTGTCTATGGGACCATCCTGTGCACTAATTGTCTGCCGAATTTTCCTACATAACAAGAGTGACTACACTTCAAAATTATTTAATTGGCTGTGAAGCACTATGGGGCGTCCTGAGGATGCGAAAGACGTTTTCTGAATGCAGGTTCTTGTTTTCTTTCTTTGCTCTATGATGGGTGGCTCACCTGTGATCTCCATAAAGCTTCTCCACCATCGAAAAGGCACAAGTCAAGAGAATGTTGGAATACACTCTTGTGTTCCATTGTCTTCAGTCCCTACCATAAACTCGGTTCCCTCGCCACCGATTCGACCCCGCTCCCTGGCCACTGTCTGAGGCTGAACCAGACTGTTGGCAACCTCGGCGTCCTACCTCAACCTGAATTGAGCTTCTGACCACATATCCTCTCCATCATCAAGACTGCCTACTTCCACTTCCATAATATTGCCCCGGCCTCAGCTCATCTGCTGCTGAAACCCTCATCCATGCTTTTGTTACCTTCAGACTGGACTATTCCAATACTCTCCTGGCCGGCCTCCCACCTTGCACCCTCCGGAAACTTCAGCTCATCCAAAACTCTGCTGCCCGTATCCTAACTCGCAACAAGTCCCGTTCACCCATCACCCCGTGCTCGCTGACCTACATTGGCTCCCAGTCCAGCAACACCTAGATTTTAAAATTCCCATCCTTGTTTTCAAATCCCTCCATGGCCTCGCCCCTCCCAATCTCTGTAACCTCCTCCAGCCTTACAACCCTATGAGTTCTCTGCGTTCCTCCAATTCTGGCCTTTTGTGCATCCCCGATTTCCCTTGCCCCACCATTGGCGGCCGTGCCTTCCGCTGCCTAGGTTCTAAGCTCTGGAATTCCCTCCCTAATCCTCTCCGCCTCTCTCTCCTCCATCAAGATGTTCCCTAAAGCCTATCTCTTCGACCAAGCTTTTGGTCACCTGTCCTACTATCTCCTTATGTAAGTCAATGTCAAATTTTGTCTGATAACGCTCCTGTGAAGCGCCTTAGGACATTTTACTACGTTAAAAGGTGCTGTATAAATGCAAGTTGTTCTTGTAGTAGTAGTAGTAGTAGTAGTAGTACTTACTACTTGCCTGGATAGGTGAAACTGCATCAACACTCAAGAGGCTGGACTCAATATCCGCCCCCTCCATTATCGATGCAACAGTGGCTACAGTCTGTGCTATCTGCAGGATGCACTGCAGCAACTCACCAAAGTTACTTTAACAGCACCTCCCTCCCCTGCAAGCTCCACCACTGAGAAGGACAAGAGTGTCAATGTTATGGGAACACTACCAACTTCAAGTTCCCCTCTAATTCACACACCATCCTGACATGGGCATATATCGCCATTCCTTGATCATTGCGGGGTCAATATCTTGGAATCCCCTACCTAACACCATCGCAGGCGTCCGGTCACCACAAGGGCTGCAGTGGTTCAAGGAGACGGCCCAGCACCGTCTTCTGAGGTCAACTAGCGACAGGCAGTAAATGCCGGCCTTATAAGTACTGCCCACATCCCGAGAACAAATGAAACATTTGGACTGGCAACCAGGTTGTTTCTTTCGGAGGCGAGGGGTTTTTCTCCCCTGTCCATTCTGATGCTGTACTGTGATAATCAACAAACAACAAGTATCACAATGCAGCTTAGAGAAACCTGCACATTCGTAAATTGTTCACCTTGAGCAATGAGTTCCAACATTTTGGAACCCATTGGCTGACACCTACAAACTAGATCCCATGGGGTTGACTGTCTTGAACCATAGAAAAGATACAGCACAGAAGGGGGCCATTCGGCCCATCGTGTCCGCGCCAGCTCGAAGAACAACCAGGTACCCATTCTAATCCCATCTTCCAGCACCAGGTCCGTAGCCCTGCAGCTTACAGCACTTTAGGTGCAGGTCCAGGTACTTTTTAAAAGAGTTGAGGGTCCCTGCCTCTACCACCAATTCGGGCAGAGAATTCCATACACCCACCACCCTCTGGGTAAAAAAGTTTTTCCTCATGTCCCCTCTAATCCTTCCGCCAATCAGCTTAAATCTATGTCCTCTAGTTCTTGAACTCTCCGCTAGGGGAAACAGGTGCTTCCTGTCTACTCTATCTGGGCCCCTCATAATTTTTTAAACCTCAATCAAGTCTCCCCTCAGCCTCCTCTGCTCCAAGGAAAACAACCCCAGCCTATCCAATCTCTCCACGTAGCTGCAATTTTCAAGCCATGGCAACAGTCTTGTAAATATTCTCTGCACTCTCTCCAGAGCATTTACGTCCTTCCTGTAATGTGGTGACCAGAACTGTGCACAATACTCCAGCTGTGGCCTTCCCAGCGTTTATACAGTTGCATCATTACATCCCTGCTTTTGTATTCTATACCTCGGCTAATAACGGAGAGCATTCTGTATGCCTTCTTCACAACCTTATCTACCTGTATTGCCACCTTCATGGACCTGTGCACATGCACTCCAAGGTCTCTCACTTCCTCTACCCCTCTCAATATATTCCCGTTTACTGCGTATTCCCTTTTACTGTTTTAAAACCAAGAACTCTGCGTTGCTCTAATTCTGGCCTCTTTCACATCCCCCGCTCCCTTCACCCAAACATTGGTGGCCGTGCCTTCAGCCACTGAGGCCCCAGGAATTCCCTCCCTAAACCTCTCCAACTTTAAGATGCTCCTTAAATCCTACCTCTTTGACCAAGCTTTAAGTCAGCCATCCGAATATTTCCTTCTTTGGCTTGGTGTCAAATTTTTGTTTGATAATCGCTCCTGTGAAGTGCTTTGGGACGTTTTATTACATGAAAGGAGCTGTATAAATACAAGTTGCTGTTGTTGGTCTGAGTGAGACTACCTCCCTTGTATAAGCCAATGTCAGAGTATGGTTGTCGAAACTTAACACTATACCAATGCATTAACACCCAAACCAGTAGTACAAAGAGAAACTTTATTGAGCCCAACTTGTATACAATTGGAAGAGCACCTCAAAACAATGGTTGAAGGTACAACTTCCTCGAGTCAGTGAAACAGCTCATGTTTATACAGTTCAGTAAAGAACGCCCATCTGCTACAGAATATGGGCGTACACATACATTCTTTATTGGCTCAGTCAATCAAGTAGTGAGCCTGCCCCCCGAACATCCATAGCCATCTATTACTTTTGCACGTAGGCCTGAGCATTCCCTTCCTCCCCACATTCCTGTCCTTGTTATCAGTAGGGCTGAAGCCAGTCTCAAGGCCACATGGCCGTTCAAGAAACTGTATTCTTATTATATTTCTGTAGTCAGCAATACCCTTATCTGCTAGAGAGGCCAGGCTGTACTAAGCACCTGTTCAACTAACTTAATTATCAACATACCAAGGCTTAAACGTAATTACACAATTGTGCTTCTATGTATGCTGTAGCTAAACCTATTATGTGAGTTAAGTGAGTCAATAAAGAGTTAATATGGTCAAGTATCCCTTCATGCACTTCCACATTAATATGGTCAAGTATCCCTTCATGCACTTCCACATGGTCTAACATAAGTTAACCGGATCCAACAACCCAACCCAATAGCTCGGTTGGCGTTTCACCAGCAGTGGAACGTAAGTGGTCTGTTAAACTAACATCAGAATATGTGAGTGGACATGAACAACACCCAAAGTGTCCTTAACACTAGGACTGCCAGAGGCTGTCATTTCTGTATGGCAGTAAATTGGCATAAAGATTACTGGCATTTGGTAAAGAGGATCGAGACTGATTCTGAATGAGAGCACTGATTCAGCACGAGAGACAGAGAGTGAAATCAAGACTGGACAACGGGCAGACATTCACAGAAATAGATAACAACTTGCATTTATATAGCACCTTTAACGTAGTAAAACGTCCCAAGGCGCTTCACAGGAGCGATTATCAGTCAAAAAACTGACACCGAGCCAAAGAAAGGTGACTGGTGACCAAAAGCTTGGTCAAAGAGGTAGGTTTTAAGGAGTGTCTTAAAGGGGGAAGAGAGAGGTGGAGAGGCCAAGAGGTTTAGGGAAGGAATTCCAGAGCTTAGGGCAGGCGAAGGCACGGCCGCCCAATGGTGGAGAGAAAAAAATCGGGGATGCTCAAGAGGCAGAGGCAGAATTGGAGGAGTGCCTCCGAGGGTTGTCGGGCTGGAGGAGGTGACAGAGATAGGGAGGGGCGAGGCCATGGAGGGATTTGAAAGCAAAGGTGAGAGTTTTAAATCCGAGGCGTCAGCAGATAAGGTGCAAAAATTGCTTCATGGGCTGGGTTTACCGCAAAAGAAACACTGCTTTACACTCACATCATCTGTTGCACTAAACGGAGCGAAAGGAGCAATTTTATATCCAGAGAGGGCAAGAGAAACAGAGACGGACAAGAACAAGTAGATGCTAACAGTGACAGAGGCACAAGCAGGTGGAGAAAGGGAGAGAAAGCAAGTCGATTTTCTCTTTCCGAGGTCTCTCTCTCCCCTTCGAGTTTTCAAAAGAAGTGCGGATGGGAGGAGTCACGTCAGATAAACGAGTGTGAAGCAGCCACTGAAAGGGCCAGCAGAAGAAAAGAGACTGGGCGTCAGCAGAAAAGAAATCGTGAGATCACCGTGCAGGGTGGACACTGGCCTTTAGTTTTTTTTTCCCCTGTGAACATTTTATTTATTAAAGGATTGCCCTTGAGCAAACAATGGGAGTGAGGGAGCCAGCCAGGAGCTGGTAAATGTTTTTGCTTTTGGTCAGTGACCTTTCCCTCCTAGACCCTGAATGGAACAGCTGTTGCCTTTTCGGACTTTAGCCTGCGTTAGAGGGGGCCCCCCCCGCCACCTCGCTCCCTCCCTCCCTCACCCCTTCTCCCACCCTCGCTGTCCCCGGGGTGATCAATCAAACTGATCGATCGCCCCAGCTACTGCTGGGAGTCTCGTTGCTGATTTACAAATGAATGCCGTTGAGGAGGGGCGTTTAGAGGGATTTGGGTGGCGGGGGGGGGGGGGGCACGGAGGCTCAGGGATCATGGCAAATCTTTTCTGGCTTTAGAAGAGAATTTGCTTTTCAGATTAGGTTGGGAACATTAAACAGTGGGGGGAATGAGAAACAAGACTGGGACGATGGGAAACCCAAAAAAAATATAAAGGATTTGGACATTATCAAAGTGAGAAAGGACAGGTTAGAGTTAGGATTCACACACATGCCCTGGTCGTATTAAAGGGACAGAGTCATGAAGTGAGATAATTGCACTGTGGACATGGCTTTAAGGACAAAAGATGCTTTAACTTCTTGGAAACAAGAGGGGTGATGACTGAGAGTGACATTGTTGTGTTGTTAAAGATCTGCCGCTTGGTATCCTTTCTATTTAATTTTTTTGTTGGTTTTTACTCTTTTTTTCCGCCCCTTACATTCTTCCCAGGGCGTGTAATCTCCAAGGCTGAGGAGTCAGACGATCGCCTGACCTGCTCCCACGCTCCCTGTCAAGGGCCTCACTGACCGCTCATACACCAGGGCATACCGGCACTGACCACTCATATACCAGGGCAAACCCACACTGACCACTCATATACCAGGGCATACTCTCACTGATCACTCATATACCAGGGCATACTCTCACTGACCGTTCATAAACCAGGACATAGCCTCACTGACCGTTCATAAACCAGGACATACCCTCACTGACCGCTCATACACCAGGGCATACCGGCACTGACCACTCATATACCAGGGCATACCCTCACTGACCGCTCATACACCAGGGCATACCGGCACTGACCACTCATATACCAGGGCAAACCCACACTGATCACTCATATACCAGGGCATACTCTCACTGACCGTTCATAAACCAGGACATAGCCTCACTGACCGCTCATACACCAGGACATACCCACTCTGACCGCTCATACACCAGGGCATACCGGCACTGACCGCTCATACACCAGGGCATACCGGCACTGACCGCTCATATACCATGATATACCGGCACTGACCGCTCATATACCAGGACATACCCGCTCTGACCGCTCATATACCAGGACCCACGTCCCTGACCAGTCATATCAGGAAACACATTTGCTGAGTGCTTCCAGTGCAGTCGCTGATAATTTCTTGTCTCAGGAAAGCCTGGAGATGTGAACTTCCCGAAGTCTCTACTTCCTGCCCAATGATGTTTGTCTTCGTCACACAGGCACCAGGTCCCCATGGAAACACCAGATATCAAAGGCCCAGGAAGATCAAAAATGTAAAAGAGCTCAAATGGGGGCTTTGAGCAACATTCTACAAACATATCGCGATGGCCTAATGTAGACTGGAAAAGAGAAGCAGCGGCAACCGGCCTCATGAGGAGCCTCCCAAAATGGCTGCGCTCAGCTCGTGGGACACGGGTACTGCGAGGGGAGTCCATGTCACTGTGGGCTACTCACTCTGCCCGGAGCTTCAAGGGGATCCCTGCACCCTCAGTCGCTCCAGGGCAAATCTTCCACTCGGAACCGCAAAGGCGTCCCTGGATCTGACCTACCTCCAGCACAGGCGTTCCAGTCAGCGTGCTCTCGATGCAGAGTTGTTTCAGCTGCATGTCAGCGCCAATTCACCGCAGGGCTCCTGAGTTAGAACCATAGAAAGGTTACAGCAGGGAAGGAGGCCATTCGGCCCATCGAGTCTGTGCCGGGTCTATGCAACAGCAATCCAGCTAGTCCCACTCCCCCGCCCTATCCCCGTAGCCTGCAAATTTTTTCCTTTCAAGTACTTTATCCAGTTCCCTTTTGAAGGCCACGATTGACTCTGCCTCCACCATTCCCTCGGGCAGTGCATTCCAGGTCCCAACCACTCGCTGTGCAAAAAAGGTTTTCCTCATGTCACCTTTGGTTCTTTTGCCAATCACCTTAAATCTATTTCCTCTGGTCCTTGACCCTTCCGCCAATGGGAACAGTTTCTCTCTATCTACTCTGTCTAGACCCTTCATGATTTTGAATACCTCTATCAAATCTCCTCTCAACCGTCTCTGTTCCAAGGAGAACAACCCCAGCTTCTCCAGTCTATCCACCTAACTAAAGCCCCTCATCCCTGGAATCATTCTGGTAAATCTCTTCTGCACCCTCTCTAAGGCCTTTACATCTTTCCTAAAGTGTGGTGCCCAGAACTGGACACAATACTCCAGTTGTGGCCGAACTAGTGTTTTATAAAGGTTCATCATGACTTCCAAACTTTTGTACTCTATGCCTCTATTTATAAAGCCCAGGATCCCGTATGCTTTTTTAACCGCTTTCTCAACCTGCCCTGCCACCTTTAACACTTTGTCCACATATACCCCCAGATCTCTCTGTTCCTGTGCCCCTTTTAGAATTGTGCCCTCTAGTTTACATTGCCTTTCCTCATTCTTCCTACCGAAATGTATCACTTTGCAGTTGTCTGCATTAAATTTTATCTGCCACGTGTCCGCCCATGCCACCAGCCTGTCTATATCCTCTTGAAATCTATTACTATCCTCCTTACGGTTTACTACCCTTCCAAGTTTTGTGTCAACTTCAAATTTTGAAATTGCGTTCTGTACACCCAAGTGTTAGGTCTTGATCTGATTTATTAGAGGCAGCCTGTGCGAGATGGGGGTCCTACGGCAGGGGGGATGGAGGGGGGGCGGTTGAGGGTATGGTGTAGACTTTCTGAGTGTTGGGGATTGTCGGGCAGCGCCCATAGGAAAATCCGGAGGGGGCAAATGCAGAGGCATAATGGAGCCCACCCGATATTCCGCCCGATTAAATTAACGGGTAGAAATCGGGAGTGCTTGGTAATGGACGTGTGTTTCTCCTGTCCCAATCTTCCTCTGCACTCTGCGGCCAAGTAATCATTCAGAGCCAAGAGCTATTGAAGGAAACTTTGCCCACTGTTTCCAGTGGCAGAAGGGTCGGTAACCAGAGAACACAGATTTAAGCTGAACGGCAAAAGAGCCAGAGGCGACATGAGGAAACATTTTTTATGCAGCGAGTTGTTACGATCTGGAATGCGCTGCCTGAAAGGGCGGTGGAGGCAGATTCAATAGTAACTGTCAAAAGGGAATTGGATAAATACTTGAAGGGAAAAAATTTACAAGGCTACGCTGAAAGTGGAGGGGAGTGGGACTGATTGGAGAGTTCTTTCGAAGAGCCGGCATGGGCATGATGGGCCGAATGGCCTCCTCCTGTGCTGTACCTACTGTGATACTATGATAACTCCAATCCACAGTGAAGCTAGGTTTTAAAATACCCAGAGTTGAGTGAAGAAGTCTTGGGGCCCTGAGCGCCTTGGGACCCCTCCTGACCCTTGCACAAGCTCCCTCCCACTCCCCTTCAATCCGTTTATAAACACAAACGTGTAGTAAAAGGTGCTTGCAGAATGTTTACACACTGCATTAATAATAAAGTAAATTGTATCACAATATACTACGTTTAAATCATAGACTAGTGGAATCTTACAACACAGGAGGAGGCCATTCGGCCCATCGTGCCTGTGCCGGCTCTTTGAAAGAGCACTCCAGTTAGTCCCACTCCCCTGCTCTTTCCCCATAGCCCTGCAATTTTTTTCCTTTTCAAGTATTTCTCCAATTTCTTTTTGAAAGTTACTATTGAATCTGCTTCCACCGCCCTTTCAGGCAGTGAATTCCAAATCGTAACAACTCGCTGTGTAAAGAAACATTCTGCTCGCCTCCCCTTTTGCCAGTTATCTTAAATCTGTGTCCACTGGTTACCGACCTTCCAGCCACTGGAAACAGTTTCTCTCTATCTACTCTATCAAAACCCCCTCATGATTTTGAAACCGATCCCTCGGTTGTATGTAGTTTTTCTGATGGCTTTTACCGGGGAGGAGGGGGGCTCCATATTTGGCTGGGGCCTCTGGGCGCAGGCCCTGGAGATTCGCGTGCTCATCCGCGCCCCCTGAAGATACAGCGGGGGCCGTTTTAGTGGGGCAAGGGGTCAGACGCCGTGCTCGCACTCTTCCCACGTTGTGATGTCAGCGCGAAACCGCAGAGTCCCGTCCAGAATACGAGGCACCTTCCGAAGTGTCACGTGCGCTATCGGCAGAGAGGCGCAGGCTTCGACTGCTCTCATTTCAGATTGGCAGCGCGGGGAAAACAGCAGCCAAAGGGGAAAAAGTATTCCATAAAAAAATTAAAGAGCAGCGTTTATGGGGTGGGGTGGGGGGGGGGGGGTGGGATGGGGCAAAGGTTTCCACTGCGTACTGCGTAAACCCGTTTATAAAGAACAAACGGACAATTTTACTGCACCTAACACGCACACAGGTGCGGTCTGCTCCTCCGTCCGTTCTATGGGGGAATATTATTGTGGGCAGGACTCACTCATAAAAGACCTGGATGTAAAAGATCCCAACGGAACTGTTTCGACGAAGCGCTGGGGAGTTCTCCTCAGTGCTCTGGGGCCAATATTTATCCCTCAACCAACATCATTAAAAAAAAATTATCTGGTCGTTATCACATTGCTGTTTGTGGGATCTTGCTGTGCGCAAATTGGCTGCCGCGTTTCCTACATTACAGCAGTGACTACACTTCAAAAGCGCTTCGTTGGCTGCAAAGCGCTTTGGGTGGTCCTGGGGTCGTGAACGGTGCTACGTAAACGCGAGCTCTTTCCTTCTTTCGTGCCATCTCCTGTGAAAGGTGCAGCAGATGCGATTATTGTTGCACAAAACAGCGTCAGCGTTAATCGTCCCGGGATACGTGTCTGCCTCCGTTTGCTCATGTCGGTGTGAAGCTCACGCCGGTGAACGGAGGAAGGCGGGCTCTCGCGTCGTCCTCACCACTTCTGCTCGCGCCCCGCTGTGAGGTGTCACCCAGCGGCCCCTTTAAGGAATGCCAGCGTGCCTCTTGACAGTCGGAGCCCGTATAAAGTGTGCACTCTTGCGAAAGTGTTCGACCTCTGTGTGACCGCCCCACCCACCCCCCCACTTTAAGGACAGCAGTTCCTGGGAGTGGGCGGGAGGTCAGTATTACATACCCACTGTCGGTGACCCGTGTAAAGGACTGCGTGTATCCCCTGCCTACTGGCCTTTTTATTTTCTCACTTCACCCTCTCTCACGGTGTCCCAGAGCCAAGGACCATTTAGGATGGATGACCACGGAGGTGACCTGGTCCCACGCCTCAGGCAGGGACACATTTATTAGATTTTATTCCCCCCTTATTTTTTTCTTTCCTCTTCTCCTCTCCTGACTTAATTGCTGGGGGTCTGGGTCCATGGCCTGTGACTGACTTCTGGCTCCTCATGCGTGAGGCTGGAGAGTGAATATTTAAAGAAAGGCTTGCATTTATATAGCACCTTTTACATCAAATAAGGTACTTTTTTTGAAGTGTAGTCACTGCTGTAATGTAGGAAACGCGGCAGCCAATTTGCGCACAGCAAGCTCCCACAAACAGCAATGTGATAATGACCAGATCATCTGTTTTATTGTGGTGTTGGTTGATCGATAAATATTGGCCCAGGATGCCGGGGAGAACTCCCCTGCTCTTCTTCGAAATAGTGGCCACGAGATCTTTTACATCCATCAGGGAGGGCAGACGGAGCCTCGGTTTAACATCTCATCCGAAATACGGCACCTCCGACAGTGCAGCATCCCTCGGTACTGGCACTGGGAGTGTCAGCCTAGATTTTGTGCTCAAGTCTCTGGAGCAAGCTATTCAACTGTGGTGGGCACACAACCGGCCCCAATTCTTACCCCACACGCACTTTCAGCAGCGGTTACTGGATAGTGAGCAGGAAGCCTGGGTCAATGCTCCATTCCCCAACCCAGGGGTGCTGAGGCCAATTACAATGCTCGTGCCGCTGCCCCAGGTGAGATCATCTAACTGGGTACAGATCAGGGATTGAACCTGGTCTCCATGGCTGAGAGATGGAGGCATTACCTCTAGGCCATCGGGACGGCTCCAATAATGGTTTTATTGGAGCCCTTGGCAGGTGAGCCTGAGTGGGACCAAGGTATCTCACTCTTCCATTTGGCATCGTCCCCGCGGAGACTCCGCAGTGCAGAAATCGACACAACAGCAAAGTCAGGACACAATTCAGAGAAAGTGCAGGTTATAGAAAGAATATTGGGCCAGAATTTGCTGCCGAAATATCGGCGCGTTTAATGGCGCTCGCCGTTATTAGTGTGTAAATCGGCCAGCAACGTGTGGCGAGGAAGAGATAGCCCGAGAGTTGCGAATCGCCACAAGTTGCTGGATGGCTTTCGCCGCTCTGCAGCTCGTCCTCAACCCCCCCGTGAGTTTCAAGACATTGCTGCATTGGCACATTAACTGCCCATTAAACTCGCTGCAGAGTTAGGGCTGGTACTTAACAGCCGAAGTACCTTTTTAAGGAGGGGATTTATGTTCCTGCAATGCCAATGAACCTCTGTGGCCCAGGACGGGAATAATTGCAACTGTGGACTATTATTCCTACAGGAAGTAAATTGTCGTTAGAGATTTTAAAATTTAACTTTTTTTTTCTTACTTTTCCTTTCTGTCTCATTATTCTCTCTCTCTCTCTTAATCCAATCTTTCTTTCCCTCTTTATTTCTCTTTCTGTACCTGATTTGACTCTAATTCACCCTATTTCCTTCTCCGTCGTCCCTCTGTTTCCTTCTCATTCCTTAAATCTCAATGGTTAAGGAGGTAGACTGTTGGCCCCGTCGTTCACCAAAGTCCCAGATGCCCCATTGCCCTGACCGCGCCTGTTATCAGCTCGCACTTCCAGCAACTTGCAGGGCAATAATTTTTCCAGCTGAAGGGTGAGGGGGAAAGTCTACCGGGGGGATGCTGCAAAATGTCCCACTCCAGCAAATTCTGGGCTTTTAGCACGGAGAGTGGAGGATAATCAGAGAATACAGAGTACAGGGTGCATATACAGCATGGCTGGTTGCCCCTGGAGTACAAGTCAAGGAAATTTGCAAGCCGGCCTGCAACTCTCCGAACATTCATTTTAATCATGGGCTGGGGATACAAAATTTCCTGATAGGTGGTTCCCCACGTGCTCCAGGAGCAGTGAGGCGGAAAATCCCAGCCAGCATTTCCACAACTACAGATTGAAGTAATGGATGGAGAATGTACCGAATTTACAGAGATTTTAAAAAGCACAGTAGCATTGCACAGAGAGTGCTTGAGGAACATAGTAAAGACTCATAAAGCTCCTTAAAATGTTGTGATTCTGAAAAGGAGATCTGACGCAGTGTCCAAGCAGGAGTCTCGAGATTCCCACTTGAACATTGCGTTTAGACTGTAAGAATCGTGAGTGTTGGCAATACTGAGTGTACATAGGAACAGGAGGAGGCCATTCAGCCCCTCGAGCCTGTTCCGCCCCTGCAGTGTACAAAGAATATGGGACAAAACAATATAGTAAGGCTGGACACAATATTCTAACTACTGTGTGACTAATGATTTTCTATAGGTTTAGCATTACCTCTTCAATTTGTAGATGATGCCCCTATTTATAAAGCCTAAAGTCCAAAATGCTTCTTTTAAAGTTACAGCTTTGTCAACCTGTCACCCTACTTTTAAAGATTTGTGTATCTGATCAGAATTTCAGAGCTGCTCCCAGCCAAATATTCACTCAGCCCTTTTCAAAAGAGTTGGCTGAACTTAAATACACGTCACCCTACTTGTCAGTGTGGCAGAGGGAATCCCACAGATGTTTACAGTGAACTGAAAACCCCTGGAACTAAAAACTCCTCAAAAGCAAAATACTGCTGATGCAGGAAATCTGAAAATAAAAACATAAAACGCGGGAGAAGCTCAGCAAGTCAGGCAACATGTGTGGAGAAAGAAAGAGTTAACGTTTTCCAGGTGGAGGGACGGTCTAAAAACTCTTGACTCTTTCACACTGATTAGACCATTGGGGGATTTAAAGGTGTGCACCATTAAATCTAATGACCGATTATTTTTTAATATGTTTAACCAAACACGTTTGTAAAGTTGTTAGTAGTGAACATTATTATTTTTTTTTTTAAAAAAACGAAGCAAGCGAGTAATAATTCATACCTCGGCCCCTGCAGCTTTAAGGTTGGTCGCTAAGGCCATGATGTGACGGGAGGGTAGCGCCGACCGGAAGTGGAAATGACGTTTTTAGCCGGGGGGGGGGGAAGAGAGAGAGGCGGTTTGTCGTTGTTGTGGCTGCGCGAGAAGCGAAAAAAAAATAATTGGCGGCGGCGGAGGCGGAGGGAGGGAGAGAGAAAAAAAAAAGACAATCAAGAAAATAAATACAAATTAAAGCTGAGGCGCGGAGCGATTACACCGTCAGACCGTGTGGGAGGGAGAGGTCGATAAATAATCTAGAAATAGAGAGAGAGAAAAAAGAGAACAACGGGCGGAGTCTGGGCCTATAGCAACCTGAGAGCAGGTAAATCAGCTCGAGCCCGCGCGCCTGCGCGGGAGAGGTGGAACCCGCCGCGGGGAGGGGGGGGGCGCGCACACACACACACACACCAGAGAGGTAGAGAGCGCGAGCGCGCACGGCGGGCAAGGCAAGGCGCGGCGCGCCTCGTGGACAGGTAACAATGGCGCACGTGGACGCGCGCTCGGGCGGGAGCGAGCCCCCGAGCCCAGACCGCGCGCACTGTCTGGGGGGTTCAAGCACCGTGCGCGGGAGAGATGATGATGATGTGTATGTAAACATAACAGAGCAGAGGGCCTCTGCAACCAGGTAACACACACGGGCTGCTGGCCTCCCCCGGCGCTCTGCTAGTTTTCCAAGTGGTTTTGTGTGGGTGGGTGGGTGGATTTGTGCTTAAAAGAATGCTTATTCGGTCATTTGCATTTTACGCGCTTGAAGTCGATTCTTCTTCTTCTTAATAACTGGAGGTAAAACCAAGGCCGCTGGTTTTGCGGCTTTCGCAGACAATTCTGGTGAACAGGAAGAATCGGACGCGGGTTCAAATGCTGCAAGCATTGGTCCTGAGCTGGTGGCTGTTTTTCTTTCTTGGAACAGGGGCGATTTGGAAAGAGGTGTTTGCAATTCTGCAGGGGTTGCGACAGAGAAGATAGAACTTGACTGTTTACTGTGATTGAGGGGACACTGATATAAGATTTAGCGTAGAGAGTAGGAGAAACATGTTTTTTTTATATACACAGAGGGTGGTGAGGCTGTCGAATGAACTAGAGTTAGTGATTGAAGCAGAGACCATGCTAACATTTTAGAATAGGTTGGATTGGTAATAGAGATATAAGAACAGGACAGGCATGCGGGGTTAGGATTACTCGTGTGCAGATAAACACCAACTCGGACTGGTTGGGCTAAACCGCCTTTTTCAGTGTAGTAATTTCTGTGTAATTCTGTGAAGACCTAGCTGTTGGCTGAAGGTGTGTGGTGTATACGGCAAGTTAACTGTGCTTTCAGGGGCTACCTTTAATTCCTCCCCCCCCCCCTTCAAGAAATACATTAATATCCATCATTTGTTCTGTATGATGCAAAATATACCAGTACACTCGGTAATGATCGGTAAGTGTGTATGTGTATATCAAAATGCAAATAATTGTTCAATAATGATGATGAATTGAAAGGTATTAACACTTGGAGTTGCAAGAGGAAAGATGAGGTCTGTGTGTCTGTTGTATGAGTTGCTGAACAACCTCTGTGCGTAATCTAGATGTAAAAATACAGAATAGAAACTAGAATGCAAAGCCTGTAATAAATTTATGGGGAGGCTGAAAACTAAGTGTGATTCAAGCAAAAAAAAAAAGTAGGAACTGTATATTATATACACTGTGTGTAATACAACTAGAAAGAACTGAGTAACAAGATCAGGTAGTGGCAGTTGTGGTGCAGCCAACCTAAACAGCATATAGATAGAATATAGTGTTGTCACTAGGCTTAATTAGTGTATTGGTATTGAGAAGCTTTAATCTTTCAGCTGATACTTCAGTTTTGTGAGATATTTGCTCTCGCCATTGACAGACCTGTAATCATCAGTACTTTATGTTGGTGTTGTTTAGCTCAAAATATTCGCTCCATGTAAATTGCTGGGTGTTTTTCACAATTCATGTGGGCTTAAGTATGCATTTTTCATGCACCCAGAATCATACTTGATTGGAATCCTTGTGGAAAATTTTTAAAAATGGCTGTGTGAAAATTTCTCAGACTTACCTTTTGCTTTTTACTGAAATTTTAATGCCATCACAATAGTACAGTGTGCATAATACAACTAGAAATGTGGGTGAGAAGGACAACCAAGCAGCAGCTTGGTTTTACAACCAAGCAACAGCTAACTTGGGCAAAAAAAATAGAAAATTAAGTAAAGTAGATTGTGTGGTAAAATGGGTTAGACAATATCCCTTGAATGTAGGTTCAAATCTAGCCCTGATTGATGGGAAGAAAGTTACCCCACCTGGCATTAAGAGCCTTGTATGAAATAAGCTTAGGCAGTTGATTGGAAATCTCAGTGGTCATAAGCACGCAGTATGAACTGTCCATAGTTTGGTGTTAATTGGTAGTCTTGCTCAGAGAGACCACAAGGGTGGCTGTTGTGGGAAATAAAAAATATACCCGTGTCTAGTAGCAGGCGCTCGGTTAAAGCAAAGAGTTGTGAATCTAGAATACACTGCCTCAGAAGGTCATAGATGCAAAGCCAACTGAGGTATTTCAAAGGGAGCTAGATATTGAGAAGTTACAACATTAAAGGATATGGAAAAAAGGCAGAGAATTGGATTAAAAAGATAGAGCTGTCATGGCTAACAGAATGCGAGACGAGGCTCAATGAGTCAAATGGGCTACTTATGTTCCAAAGCCTATATTGTGGGCAGTGAAATTCTGGTTTATATTTCATTGTTCACTAATAAAATTAGGGAGCTTGCCCTATTTGACAGAGAAACAGCAGCGATTGATAAACTGTAGATACAAATGTGGAAATATAACGTGATATTAAGGGTTTCATTTGAGGTGCATGGGTATTTTATGGGGAACACAGAGGTCTGATGAATAGAGATATGTACAGAGAATACAGATCTCAGAAAACAGAATCAGTACAAGGAGCACAGCTGGTAGATAACAGGATTTGCAGGACACAGATTTGAGAGAAGGAACCGTTTCCAAGAGATCTGAAAGAAATATTCTAAACATGGAGTACGAAGAGATCTGACAGAATGGGGAATATAGAGATATCGACAGAAAATACAGAGAGATAGTATAGCAGAGGGGATGTGTATGGGAAATGCCGAAAGACTTATACAGGGAATACAGAGAGCGATCTGATTTGTAGGAATCTGTACAGGGAGTATCGTGAGATCAGATATGATCGAAAAACTGTACAGAAAGTACAAAGATTTAATGAAACCGGACATCTGTAAAGAGGGAGATCCGATAGAAAAGGGATTTCTGAGGGAAGTGCCCAGGTATTTGGTAAATAGAGAATCTGTACAGAGAGGACAAAGAACAAAATTTGATGGAACTTGTGATCTGTCCAGGTAGCAAAGGGGAAAGATCTTGTAGGGTATCTATAAGAGGAGTACAGAAAGAGACCAGTTAGTATTACAGGCCGATTAAACTCACGCATGCGCTGCTGCCAGGGACACGGGTCTCATATTGTAATAGCCACTGCCAGTACTCTAGCATTATATATGGCCTTGGCCTGCAAAAAGTAGAATGATGGCAAGATCACTATAATGCAAATTATAGCACATAGATTAAACCTGGTAAATATTTAGTGACTTTTGCTGCTTGACCTAACTATCTTGGAATATGGTTCTTTTTGGTCCTGATTTTTGTACAGAGTACACAGAAAAGGAAAGATTACCTGGCCTCCTTCAATTCTCAATAGGTTTGTTTGCCATATATAGAATAAAAGCACAGCTATTTCACATTGCAAGTTCCTATAATTTTTAGCTCGTTCGTTTCAGAAAAGCTAACTCCTCTTTCTATGGGATGCCTTTAAAGTGACTGCTTCACTCTTTTTAATCTTGAGGCATACTATACTTGTCAACTGTTGCTAATGCAGCAGGATTCTTCTATATGTTGGCTGAACGGCATGCTATGCTGTACCGTGCAGACTGCAACTTCCATTGCAATCACTGACATTGAAGGCTTCCTTGATACCAATTTTTTTCTATGGCTCCTTAATGGTTCTCCTGGTTTTGGACTTGGTATTGATATACTATGTTGCTTCCTTCCAATGAAGTCGGCGGGCCTCAGTTATTGTGTAACCCACTGGCCCTGATATTTTCTGCTGGTGAGGCCGCACTTCATTTGCACGCATGGATGTGGATGTGTATGTGTAGCAACCACAATCGTTCCTGTTCCTGTTCTCCACAGCTGTTTCATCGACTTCAGCCACTATTACCACAAATATTAGGGCAATTCTAGGTACCTAACATCCCCTGCACTGATTGGTATTCCCCAACCTGAACAGCACAAGGAGTTAAATTAAGATCTAGTGGAGGGCTCCCAGATTCCATTGGCACTTGCTAATTATTTGCCTATTGGTGACATTAGCAACAGCAATTCCAGAAGGGCAACAGTTAGCCCTGAATAGAACAGGGGGTCTATATGGGGACAAGAAACAATCATAGAATGATCTGACAGAATAAGGGAAGTACAGAAAAATTATCTTGTTGGATATGCAAATGCAGAGATCTGACAGGGAATCTGAAGAGTACAGGGGATGAAGTTGATGGAACAGAGGATCTGTATGGGGAGTAAAGAGATAGACTTCTGGTAGAATAAGGGAGCTGCTTGTGAGATTAAACTAATAAAATCAGATGTAGTTCCTGTTGAGTATTTTCACTGAGGAATTCTAATATTAGACTGGTTTCTTGTTACTAAGAGCAGACTATAAATTTGCTTATATTCCTAGAATTATCCTTCAGCATGGCTGTATATTGATGTGATGCTATTGGTCAGGGTTGAATAATATGGTGGTAGTCTGTTGACATGTTTTGAGTTTTTAAATTTCACTTTTTAAGAGGGATCCTGACATCAAGATACTGTGCAGAATTTTCTGAATCCCCATGTCACTTAGTGCCCATTGCCATTAATGGTTGGAAAATCATGGACTCGATACCCACAATTTTCTAATAAGCCATCTGCTGCGTCTGGGGCCTCCGAGAATTCTACCCATTTTTTTTCTCTGTCCAGTGATATCTCCTGCTCTTTTGGTGTGCTGACCCATGCTGATTTATGGTTCCATAGATGCGGGACTTCCTCCTATACCTCGCTGAAGTGGGGCTACATGGAGTGCCACTAGGCAATTCAACCATTGGGGGGGGGACAAATTAACAGATTCTGAATCTGTCTTCACCGCCGCATACACTTTTATAGCAAGGATGACTATCAGGATTAACTTTAACCCTCCGTAGCCTGGGGCATTGTGGCCAATTGTAACACTGCTACAGCTGTCCTTGGTTAAGATTACCTAGTTTTGCAGTGTTGGAGGAGGAGGGGCGGGGGGGGGGGGGGGGGGCAGGGAGGGAAGAGAACTTGGGATCTCTCTTGTTTGTATGGCTTATTTCTCCACTCCTGTGCCAATTGAGCTAGTGGAAGAGTTTGAGTTTTGTTTTCACTTGATTGCCTTTGGGTACTGAGTTAGAAATTTCACAAGATTTTATCTTCTCCAGAGGTGTTTCCCTGTGGCGGTTCGCCTGTCAAAAAATTGGGTGAGTTGGGGGAGTGTGTATTGTATTATACCGCAGGCTGTGCGGTTAGTTTTGGAGAAGGGTACAAGACCAGCTCTGTCTCTGATCTGATCTATATTGTAATTGATCTTTTAAATTTTTTTTGACTAATGTTATCTTTTTGTGTTTATTTTTCTCCTGCCAGGTCAGAACGGCGCACAGAAGCCATCATTCATATTTAAAATAAAATAAAACAAACCCACAGTCACTATGGCAGCGCCAGTGAATACTCAGAACCCCAGTAAAACCTGGGAGCTCAGCCTCTATGAACTGCACCGGACCCCACAGGTGAGTAAAACCGGGCAGCTCAGCCTCTACGAACTGCACAGGACCCCGCAGGTACGTGTGGAGCAGAGGGAATATCCCTTTGTGAATGTCTTGCATGTCTGCATGAGAAATATACAAAAAAATTTTTTAAAAACACTTTACAATGTTTTAGCTCCTATAAAATCTGGATTTTTAAATTGCATCTGTTTGCATTTTTAAAAAAAATCAATTTTAAGTTGAATCAGTGTGTGAAATTTGGCAGTTGGATTTTTCACCATTCTGGGAAATGAAAAGGAAACCTGATTGCTGAGGTATTTTTGTCACAGCAGTAAGCTTCCAACAGCGGCTAACCTGCTTTACAGTGGTCCCCAGCTCAGTGATTCTTAGAATTAAGTAGTTGTTATATTATCGGTTTCATTTTATAACACTTTTTTCTCGTTTCCTCTTGTACTTTCTTTCCTGATCTCCTCCAAGTCTCTCCTTGGTTGAAAAAAAAAGAGTTCAGTGCAGTCCTAGCCCTAACTGGCTGAGAGATTTGGCAAAAGTCTGCGGACCTTGACCTGCCCTCTGATTCTTTCCCTTCCCCGCTTGCCATCCCACCCTGTCCTAATGACCCAGTTGTGATAGCTCATTGCATGGCTGATCCTGCATCCTGCCATTCTCTGAGGCACTGCACGGCTTGGGGCGTTTTTTTTGGCTGTGTTTCTGGAGGTGGAATCTCGTTGGTTTTCTATCTTAAAATAAAAACACAAAAACTGGAAATGCACAGAGGGTCAGTTGGCATCTGTAAAGAGAAAAGACAAACTTTATTGTTTCATAGCTAGTCTGTTCAACCTGATCAGACTAGCCATGGCTAGAGAATCTGATCAAGGGTACCCAACCAAAACATAACCTGTTTTTTCCCTTTGCAGATGCTGACTGAGGTGTTGTGTGTTTTCAGCATTTGCAGTTTTCCCTTTTTATTTTCCTGTCTTGAACTATTTATTGTTTTGAGAGTAAGGTCTAAGCTTGTATGATCGACGTATCCTCTGTGGAAACTAATTAATAAGCAGCAGGTTGTAATTTGGGAAATTAAAACTGTGCACTGCAATTGGCAGGGGTACATTCAACTTGTGTATGTGTACTTAAGGCCTCTGCATCTGCAACTAATTTGAATGCTACAAAAAAATTCATGTCTGGTCAGTCTTGCTATCTCTATTGGAGGGGAGGGGGAGGGAAATTACACTGAGGTAGAGGCAGCCAAGCCTTTGGTGATGGAGATTACTTCCTATAGGATCGTAGAATTATACAGCACAGGAGGAGTCAATTTGGCTCATCGTGCCTGTGCCAGCTCTTTGAAAGAGCTATCAAGTTAGTCCCACTCTGATGCTCTTTCCCCGTAGCTCTGCAAATTTTTCCCTTTCAAGTCTCTATCCAATTCCCCTTTGAAACTTATTATTGAATCTGCCTCCACCACCCTTTCAGGCAGTACATTGCAGATCGTAACAACTGCTGAGTTTAAAAAAAAAAAATTCTCCTCATCTCCCCCCTAGTTCATTTGCCAATTATCTTAAATCTGTGTCCTCTGGTTACCGATCCTTCTGCCACTGGAAACAGTTTCTCCTTATTTACTCTTATCAAAATCCCTCAGAATTTTGAACCTCTATTAAATCTTGCCTTAAGCTTCTCTGCTCTATGGAGAATAATCCCAGCATCTCCAGTCTCTCCACATAACTGAAGTCCCTCATCCCTGGTATCATCCTGGTAAATTTTCTCTGCACCCTCTCCAAGGCCTTGACGTCCTTCCTAAAGTGTGGTGCCCAGAATTGGACAGGATACTCCAGCTGAGGCCTAACCAGTGATTTATAAAGGTTTAGCATAACTTCCTTGCTTTTGTACTCTACAAGCTTTTTTTTGGCTGAGTTGTGCAACTGAAAGCCTCACCCCAAGAGAATTTTTTTTCATCACAATGTAGGCCAGCCTGGCTGCACTGTATAGTCTCTCTTTGTTAACCTTGTTTTTGTTCCATGACCCTTAAAATTTAGAGCCGATCCAATTCCTGGGCCAAAAATGATGTGTAACATTTGAATTGTTACTTATAGAAACAAAACGTGTGCACTCGACAAAAGGAGCTGCCAATTATTTAACGGATAAGGCTGTTTTGAAGCCCATTCCAAAGTGTTCTGGTTCTTTCTTTCCAGGCAGCTGTGGGGAGGTACCTGGGAAAGCGAGGGGGGTTTCTAAGTGTTGGTGTGGGATGTGTAAGCACACGAGACAACATGCACTGTGAGCCTGTTTGGAGGAAATCCTGTCTGTCAACAATTATTTTTTTCAGTTATCCTGACTAGTCACTTAAGCACAGGACATACGTCCACCTGGGACAATGTCCTACAGTGTCCTAGCTGGGAGAGTAATTACTACAATGGGGGAGGGTTTCATTTAATATGGCACGGGGAGGGGAAAAACAAAATGGGGAAGCACAGAGCAAAGTGAAACTGGCAAGGAGGTGTAGGAAAAATGAGGGAAAAACAGGAAAGCAATAAAGAATCAATTAAAAAGAGTAAGATAGCCAAATACAGGCAGGTTTAAGCTATATGTATGTAAATGCGCTAGGTATAGTCTAAATAAAATTAGTGAGCAAGTGGCACAAATTGCTATGGGGGGTATGATACAATAGCGCTAACAGAGACATGGCTTTGGTTAGAGCTGGAATGGGAGCTAAATATTCCTAGTTACAAAATGTTTGATGGATAGAATAGAAAATAAAGGAAGGATTATAGTATTTTTCAGAGATTCTATTGCAGCACTAGCCGAAAACCACCTCTTAAATGAGCATTTTGCTTCAGTTTTCAAAGATGAGTGTGACATGAAGGAGACGGAATAATTAGAAAAGATAACTATAGGATAACTACAGATAAAGAAGTGGTACAGAAAAAGTTTGTTGAACTCAGTGGAACAGACACTGTGCCCTGATGGCATGCAACTTCGAATATTACAAGAATGTGGAGATCCTCGGACCACAGTTTTCAAACATCCTTGGATTGAAAAGCTGTGTCAGAGGACTGGAGAGTTGCCAGTTGCTCACTTGTGTTCAAGAGGGGAGAAAGGGATTAATGGGTAACTATAGATCAGTCTGCCTAACATCGGTAGTAGGTAAATTTCAAGAGAGCATAGTACGGATAAAATTCATCAGCAAGAGGTGGGCCAGTTAAGGTCAGCCAGAACAGGTTTGTGAAAGGCGAGTCATGCCTGGTAAATTTAATACAGTTCTTTGAGGAATTAACTGAGAATTAAATTAATTGATAAAGGCAATACTGTGGCTATTGGATTTTCAAACGGCATTTGATAGTACTGCATAGGAGGTTTCTTAAGGCACATATTAAAGGAGATGGCAACATTGATCAGAAGTTGGCTACAGCACAAGAAGCAGACTAGTGATTAATGGATAGTTTTGCGACTGGAGGGATGTAAATAAAGGGGTCCGTTGGGGGGTTAGTATTAGGACCATTGTTCTAGGAATAAATAAATATATAAATGATTTAGACGGGTATAGGGGCATAAATCAAAGCTTGCAGATGATGCAAAAATAGGGAGGGTAGCTAACCGTGCAAGGAACAGCAAGAAACTTCAGGAGGGCTTCGAGGGATTGGTAGATTTTACAGATGTTGAATGAAATTTAATGCAAGGGAAAATGAGGTGCATTGTGGGAGGAAGAATAAGGAAAGAAAACATATACTAAATGTTAAAACTTTAAAAGGATTTGGAAGAGCAAAGGGAGTTAGGAGTTCAGATGCACAGTGATGAGTTGATAAAGTTGTTTTAAAGAAAAATGTGTATGGGATCATAGGTTTTATTAATAGGATAAGAGAGGAGCATAACTTGCAGGAGTAATACCAATAGTTGATTAGACTGCAATTGGAATATTGTGTCCTGCACTCTACTTTAGGAAGGATATCAAGATCATGGAGCAGGTACAGAAGAGATTTACTAAGACTGTGCCAGCGATGAGAAGCTTTAGTTATAAGGAGAGACTAGACACTATAACAGAGAAGGTTAAGAGGTGCTAGGAAGGAATTTGATCAGATACATTGACGAGTGGATATAGTTTTTCACAATGAATTTATGACTATGGGGAATAAATGTAAGATCAGCGTAAGGATGAGAGGAAAGGAGAATTTTGGTGATGTAGAGGATTATTGGGACATGTAATATCCTACCAGAAACAATGGTGGAAGCAGAATCTATAATAGCTTTAAAAGGGAAGCGGATAAATATTTGAATAAGAAAGATTTGAAAGGGTAGTGGAATGGGTGCCTCCACAGGTGCATAAGCCGAATAGTCTCTGTGCTGTAAAATACTTCGATTCTAATAAATTGTTCCTCTTTCCCCTGCTATTATTAGTGATCTACAGGCTGTCCCACGTGTCTGTACACCATTAGAACTTATTCCCAAATATACAATCTGCTACCCACACAAATATTTATATAAATGTAAGGTTTCTGTGAATGCTGGTAATCTGAAGTAAACACAAAGTGGTGAAATTGCACAGCAGGTTAATCAGTACTTGAAAGAGACTTCTAGGTGCGACTCTTCATCCCAGTTCTGAAACGTTAACTTATCTTTCTCTTTGAGATGTTGACTGACCTGTGCATTTCCACCACTTTCTGCTTTTATTTTAGGTTAAGGTTGTAACTTTGTCACGGGAGTCTTGCTCCCCTTGAAATCTTATCCCTTCGTTCTCGAAGTTGGAACTGCTGAGTTCGTAATTGAGGCTGCAAAGCTACAAGTTGGTGGAAGCAGTGTCTTAACAAAAGTCAACACTTTGAAATTTATAAACCTATTCTCACTGCACCTCAAATGGGTCTGCAGGAGGCGATTGGGTTTTGGGGGGATGGTATAGTGGTTATGGTACTGGGCTAGCAATCCCGAGGTCATGGCAAATTGTGAAATTGAATTCAGTAAATCTGGTAATTTATCGGCTAACTGCAGAAAAATAACTATGAAATTGTCAAAACCCAACTGGATCACCTATCTGGTCTGGCCCACACTTAACTCGTCCATGCTGCGTGGTTGCCCTCTGAAGTGACCCAGCAAGTCATTCAGTTGTACAAACAATTGCTTTGAAGAAGACCCACCACAGTTTTCTCAGGGCAACTAGGGGTGGGCAATAAATATAGCCCCAGTTGCCCAAGTTCAAAGAACAAGTTTAAAAATAATAGTTTTCATGCTTGGGTACTGGAGTACGTTTATTGCTCGGGGTGAGCTTTGATCGGATATTGGTCTTTGGTAAAACTCCATGGACAAAATTACAGCCACTTGGACCCAACAATTCACTTGACAAGCCTCTCGTCTCTGTTTGCAGATGTAATGGTCGCAGACGGTGGCCCCCTGTTACAGTGACCCTCTTGTCTTTTCTTTCAGGAGGCAATTATGGATGGCACGGAGATTGCAGTGTCACCGCGGAGCTTGCACAGCGAGCTTATGTGCCCCATCTGCCTGGACATGTTGAAGAACACCATGACGACGAAAGAGTGTTTACACCGCTTCTGCTCGGACTGTATCGTCACCGCACTCCGCAGCGGGTAGGAGATAGTTGGGCGCTGCTAGTTTGGATTTTTTGCTGCTTATCAGAAATACTACTTGTACACCTATGGAGTGTGTGTGTGATTAAATGTATATAAGCTCTCTGGTGGCTTTAGTGGTCAAATGCACCTTTGTCAGATGTCTGCAGAGGCTCTGAGTCCAGTTTACCAACTAAGTGTGCCAGGTGTTAAATGAATGAATGGGGATCAGTGAGCTGCTAACCTGCTCAGATTTTGGATCTGAATCCTCTCTGGTTCCATGTTACTCGTCACTCCTGTAAGCGGACCCTGCGAAAAGTACCTTTACTGACCGCTAACTAGTTATACCACGACCATAAAGCAACAAGCTTTTTTTTGTTATATACTGTTTCTAATCAGACTTCCTGAGAATCTGCATTCTCGTGCTGCAGCAATTCGCCTTGAGGCCCTGCGGGTTCAGACTGTGAACAGTCTGTAATGTATTTCAGTAGGAGTTACAGCGCCATCCAGGGATAGGGATCAGCTACTACAACAACTATTGTGATTTACAAATGAAAAGAAAGAACTTGTATTATATAGTGTGGTGCCTTTCACATCCCAAAGATATCCCAAAGCGCTTTACAGCTAATTACTTTTAAAGTGTAGTCATTTGTTATGTAGGCAACTGCAGCAGCCATTTTGTGCATTGTAAAGTCCCAGAGACAGAAATGAGGAAAATGACCAGTTAATCTGCTTTCATGTTGGCTATGGGGCAGTGGTTAAGTAGGACACTGGGAGAGCTCCCTCCACCTGATCAAATAGTGCCACGGGATCTTTTTATGTCTACCTGAACAGGCAGGCGGGGCCTCCCTTCAATGTCTCATCTGAACTGCAGCACCGCATTGAAGTGTCAGTCTGGAGTGAGCCCATGATCTTCTGCCTCAGAGGTGACAATGTTATCAATTGAGCCAAGTTAACACAAGGAAAGTTTTAAAATTATACCTGTAGAATTAGTCTGGGCACCCCTGGAGTAAGGAGGAGAAAAATCAGCTCTGACCCCTGTTGCAGATTGCTATCGAGTGGCACATGCTGGAAAGTCAGCGTGTGCGGATGTTGTGAGGACAGGATCAGGCTGTGCTATGATACCTCGACAGTGCAATAGCCTGCCAGTGCTCACTAAGCTCATGTGAAGAATTGCCCTTTGAGAGATACACCAGGTGGCTGCTAGTGCCTGTGCAATCTTGGGAGCAGAGAGGGGAAGAGAGGAAATTCCGGAGAGAAACTGGGCGATTTCAAAGCAAGTAGCGGACAGGCAAGAAACTGGTTCAGACACTCGGAAAACCATTGCATTTTTTGTGACTTTGACTTTTAAGGGCAGTAACGTTAAGAAACTCAAAGCAAACCTTTGACCCTGAATATAGCACTTTCCCTCGGAGCAAATAACATTCGCGCCAGACAAGTGCCAGGCAATAACCATCACCAACAAGAGAGATCTAACTGCCTCCCCTTGACATTCAACGGCATTACCATCGCTGAATCCCCCACCATCAACATCCTGGGGGTCACCATTGACCAGAAACTTAACTGGAACAGCCATATAAATACTGTGGCTACAAGAGCAGGTCAGAGGCTGGGTGTTCTGCGGCAAGTGACTCACCACCTGACTCCCCAAAGCCTTTCCGCCATCTACAAGGCACAAGTCAGGAGTGTGATGGAATACTCCCCACTTGCCTGGATGAGTGCAGCTCCAACAACACTCAAGAAGCTTGACACCATCCAGGAGAAAGCAGCCCGCTTGATTGGCACCCCATCCACCACCCTAAACATTCACTCCCTTCACCACCGGCGCACAGTGACTGCAGTGTGTATCATCCACAGGATGCACTGCAGCAACTCGCCAAGGCTTCTTCGACAGCACCTCCCAAACCCGCGACCTCTACCACCTAGAAGGACGAGAGCAGCAGGTACATGGGAACAACACCACCTGCACGTTCCCCTCCAAGTCACACACCATCCCGACTTGGAAATATATCACCGTTCCTTCATCGTCGCTGGGTCAAAATCCTGGAACTCCCTTCCTAACAGCACTGTGGGAGAACCTTCACTACACAGACTGCAGTGGTTCAAGAAGACGGCTCACCACCACCTTCTCAAGGGCAATTTGGGATGGGCAATAAATGCCGGCCTCGCCAGCGACATCCACATCCCATGAACGAATTTTTTAAAAAACTGACTAACTCACCAAGTAGTTAACCAAAGGCTGTGATCCATTATTCTTCCAGGCGCAACTGTGCTGACTTGATACTTGAAAACCATGTGGTATCATCGTGGCAGCTTTCTAGAGATTGGGTTTCCATTTCAAGGAGTTAATATAGGCTTTATATGTTCAAGTTATCTTGAACCAAAGTATACTTTGTTCTCATTCCTCTGGAGGGATTTCATTTAAGCTACTCCTGCGTACCTCTAAAACAGTGAAATTTGCTTGCTACAGGTTAGCTAGAGAAACAGCAACACACGATTTATTATCATGTTTGCCAGGCTCCCTGCCACTACCTCAGGAATGATGCAGGATTGTATTTAAAATGACGGCAATTGTGCAAGAACAAACATTCCACAAATAATAGTATGTGCACCTTTTTTTGTAATCAGTTGAGGAGTACTGCTTCTTTAAAGTGACCTACTTCAAAATGTACCCACTGGTCCTACATCCCTTCATAATGGTACTCATAACATGGTCTTGGGAACCATTAGTGTCATGAGGAAGGCTTGCTGCTTCATGTTACTCTAGGCTTCCATTTATAGCCTGTCTGGCTGTGAAATGTAGATCAGGTTGAGATTTGGTGCTGTTGTGTCTTTTTCTTGTTTGTCAGGAAAAGGAGGTAAAAAAACTGCTGTTTAAAGCCTAGTTTTGTTTTTCAGTTTTCACACACCAAGTGAAAGGGCCATGTTAAAAATAGAACTTTTGGTTCCATAGTTTTTTCTGCTCTAACTGGCTTCCACTTGGCAGCTGTCCCAAAGTGACAAGATGCAAATCAAGAGCTCAGTGGAGGCATTACAAGCACAACCCCCTACTTCTCATTACTCTGCAGTGCAGCATTTTTGCAAGTAGCCCATGAGCGAGATGTTGCTTGTGATTGTATCCAAGTAATAGTTGGTTGTAGTTTTTGTTAGGAAAATACTTCTGTCCTGTTGCAGATGCAATATAGCAGAAAGCCGTGTTGCTGCTGCTTTCAGAATCTTCCAATAAGTTCCACGAGCCTGGCCAGTGAGTGTCGGGAGACTATAACGGTGGAAGGTATCACAACGGGCCTGATTCTGTGCATGGTGTCAGCGTCGAGCGCGCTCTGATCTTGTACAGGGTGATAAAACGTAGCGTAAATCACCCCCTACTCTGTCCCAGCAATGTGTCTCAGCCTCAACCACAGAAGGGGACTCCTTACAGCAACAGTGCCATTATTCCATTTCCTACACTAGCCATCCTGTAATCTTTGAGGGAGATTGTTAGTTCGAGGCAGGTTTATATTGCCGCTAAGAACCAGAAATTGAGACTTGACAAAGCTTATTTTGTGAGAGTCTAGTCTGGATTAGGACCCAGGTGAAAGGCCAGTTGCCTCACCCTAATGCAGCATTTAGCCTTCTGACCTTCATGTGTTTAAACACTTATTTTTCTCTGTCCACACCTATTTTCAAGTGACTTCTTCCCCTTCCCCCATTTTAGGTTCTCCTGCCACTATTCACCCAACAGATAACTGAGTGGGTGGGCAGGTGACTAGTTCCCGTTATTTTTTTTGCTTATCTGTTTAATTGTATTCTGCATTTCCTGAGGGATCACCTTAGCCTGGTGTCTCTGCTTCCGAGAAGCTCTATGTGCTGCTCTTCCAGGCTGGCCTCTATCACTTGCTCAATTCAGACTAAGACTTGCTCTAATGCTGTGACCTCTGGTGTGTGGTTACCTGCTGAACTAACGGGAAAATATTTTTGGTTACCTTTGATATTTTTTTAGGAACAAAGAATGTCCCACATGTCGAAAGAAATTGGTTTCCAAGCGGTCACTCCGACCAGATCCGAATTTCGATGCACTGATCTGTAAGATCTATCCCAGCAGGGATGAGTACGAGGCACATCAAGATCGTGTGCTGGCGCGATTGAGCAGGCTCCATAACCAACAGGCCCTCAGCAGTAGTATTGAGGAGGGCCTGAAAATGCAGGCAATGCACAGGTAAGAGAGACTTGTCCTGAATGCCAAACAGTGCTTATCTTCCTTTCAACTCCATGTTTGAACCCCTCCAATCAGTTTTCCGCCCCTGTCCCAGCACTGAAGCGGCCCTGATCAAAGTCATAAATTACATCTGATGTGACTATGACCGTGGTAAACTATCCCTCCACATCCTTCTCGACCTGTCTGCAGCCTTTGACACGGTTGATCACACCGTCCTCCACCAACGCCTCTCCCCCATTGACCACTGGGTGGGACTGCCCTCGCCTGGTTCCATTCCTATCTACCCAGTCGTCGCCAGAGAATCTCCTGCAATGGCTTCTCTTCTTGCTCCCGCACCATTACCTTTGGAGTCCCCCAAGGATCTATCCTTGGCCCCCTCCTATTTCTTATCTACATGCTGCCTCTCGGCGACATCATCCAGAAACACAACGCCAGGTTCCACATGTTCGCTGACGGCACCCAGCTTCTACCTCACCATCACCTCCCTTGACCCCTCCACTGTCTCTGACTTGTCACACTGCTTGTTTGACATCCAGCACTGGATGAACAGGATTTTCCTCCAATTAAATATTGGGAAGACCGAAGCCATTGTCTTCGGTCCCCGCCACAAACTCCGTTTCCTAGCCGCCGACTCTATTCTTCTCCCTGACCACTGTTGGAGGCTGAACCAGACTGTTTGCAACCTTGGCATCCTATTTGACCCTGAGATGAGCTTCCAACCCCATATCCTCAAAATCACCAAGACTGCCTACTTCCACTCCATAACATCGCCCGTCTCTGAACCTGCCTCAGCCCATCTGCTGCTGAAACCCTCAACCATGCTTTTGTTATCTTCAAACTCGACTATTCCAATGCTCTCCTGGCTGGCCTCCCATCTTCCACCCTCCATAAACTTCAGCTCATCCAAATCTCTGCTGCCCATATCCTAACTGCGTTCCTCCAATTCTGGTCTCGTGCGCATCCCCGATTTCCTTCGCTCCACCATTGGCGGCCGTACCTTCAGCTGCTTAAGCTCTAAATTTTAGAATTCCCTCCCTAAATCTCTCCGCCTCTCTACCTCTCCTCCTTTAAGACGTTCCTTAAAACCTACCTCTTTTGGTCACCTGTCCTACTATCTCTTTGTGGCTCGGTGTCAAATTTTGTTTGATAATTGCTCCTGTGAAGCGCCTTGGGACGTTTTACTACGTTAAAGGTGCTATATAAATGCAAGTTGTTGTTGCTAGGACAGAAGAGGTACCCTGCAATCCAGGAACTTCACTGGTGAAAGGAAGAGGCCAAGAGTCTGTTTGTTAGGAGAGGGGTGTGAAAAGCAGGAGATCTGCAGTTTGCAGGAAGGGTAAAAAAGCTCACTGGGGTGTGAAAATGCAGGAGCCTTGGGTAGGAGTCTGAAAATTTAAGAGGTTCACTGTTCAAAGGATATTAAAACAAGTATATGTGAGGAAATGGGTCTTAAAAAGAAAAAGCAGCTGAGTTCGTAATATGGAAGATTCTGAATTGCACTGCCCATTGCAAGCCAGTATTCTGAGAGAGGGTATGTACTGTTTCAGAAAATACTCCAAATTCGAATTACTGTCTTAAAGTCGGTGAATAGTATCTTGTTCAGGAGGTTTTCTGCAGCAAGCGTTAATTTTTCTGTTGTGTTCAGAAGGAGATTTGCACCTTGAAATTACATCCTGGGGTAGTTGTGCAAGAATGCTAACGTAGTGGTCTGAAATTCTTGTGCCTGCTATTTTAGTGGAGGTGCTAATCCTTATTTTAAATGTGTTAACACGTTTGTTAAAATAGAGAGGGTAATTTCTGACACACTGAAGTGCTTGTACGCTAGTATGTCACTAATTCCAAAGCTGTAGTATTTTCAGTGGTCATGATGTGGGATCTCAATGAAGATGATTTTTAGTGACGTAGGACCTACAAAGTTAATTTCAACCTCCTCTCTTGAAGACGGTGACTCTTGCTACCCTCCAGTACCTTGGTCAAGTGGCTGTTCTCACTTGTGGACTTTTGACAGTCAACGTTGGTGGGATTATTAAATCCTGTTGATCTTTAGCCAGTGCTCGTATGTGCATTTTCCAACGGGAGTTGCTGGATAGCGATCAGGTGTGGAAACCCCTGGCTGTGTTTACCTCCTGCCTACCCCAGAGGCACAGAAGCCAGCTGTATTGCCTGTACTATCCTAGCTGAGATCAACCAACCCAGGTCATTGACCAGACCTGGTAACTTTCGGGACTGTATGACTCAGTTCTACGCTGCACAAGTAAATTTACTGACAGCAACTGTGGGACTATACCAGGTTACTTTGGACAGATAATTCAGATACTTTATTGTAGGATTTTCAAACACTATTCTCATGGGTGTCATATGGCTGTGTCCACCCTCCTTATGTTGCTGGAGGCACAGATTCATTTTAAACCTGCTTCCCACCCCACCCCCCACATTTCCTCTTCATAGAGCTCAGCGAGTAAGGAAGGCGCAGCACGAATCAGACAATACCACTTTCAGTGGAGGGGAGGACAACTGCGACAGTCGCTCTCACGTCAGCAACGTGTCCACGCACAGCAACCAGGAGGCTGGTCCAAGTCGCAAACGCTCCAAAGCTTCGGATGACTCCTGTCCCGATCTCGATAACTCGCGGGAGGGGGCCGGAAGCCCAGATGTTGGGGTGGATTCCTGCAGTGAAATCGAGCTGGTCTTCAGACCTCATCCAGTGTTGGTGGAAAAGGATGAATATTCACAAACCAGGTATGGGGGAGCAGCCTTTGCAGATAAGGTTCAAAGTTAAAAGTGTTAAACTCCAGTGCGTGTTTGTAAAGTATCGCAGCAATCTCCAGCAGGTTGTTCTGGACCTAATGTGCCAAAAGTGACTCCTGTCCTGGCTCAGTTGCATCCTGTTGTTTCCAACCTGGCTGTGTTATATCAGTAAAAATGGTCATTGTGCATACTCTTCCTTACTGTAAGTGAAGCTACTTTATAAAGTCTTCGGATGCTTTTTCACATTGAGGATGAGGAAGCACGAATATCATTTTAGCTGGTGTAACTTCATTGGAGAACAAGGTAGATAAGAGGAAGAACTTACATCATATAGCGCCTTTCACGTCCTCAGGATATCCGAATGCTCTTCATAGTCAATTAGTTCCTCTCACTGTTATGTAGGCATATGTGCCAACCAGTTTGTGCACAGCAAGGTTCCAGCAACTGCAATCAGATAAATGTCTAAGTTTCCTAAAGTCTTAGAAGAAAATGGCTCATGATTTTTTTTTTTTGCATTTCTTTTTCCCCTTCCTTTCTCATTCTGAAACCACGATGTGTGCTGATGGCTCAGATATGTGAAGACCACTGCAAATGCCACCGTGGACCATTTGTCCAAGTACCTGGCATTGAGGATTGCCTTGGAGGAACAGCAGAAAAGCATTGGGAACAACGCTGTCAGTCTGGAGGAAGTCAGTGAGAAGCAATACACGATCTACATCACTACCTCGGGAGGGCAGTTTACGGTAGGTACATACTGTCCATATTTACACAGCTCAATTGAATGGTTCTTTCGTCTTTCTCTGATGTTTCTACACCTCTCGGGTTCCACTTTTGTCAGCCTGCATGCCTTTCCTCCTCCCTGTATCATCACTGTGTAGAAATGAAATTTCATCATGCTGCCTCCTGCTCTAACTCATTCTTTTCCTGGCCCTGAAAACTGCTATTCCTTACCTAACCTTATCTTTCCCATTGCCCTTCAGGCTTTAATATCGAACCTTAGCTTCACCTCACAACCACTACTTTGTTTATCTTGTCGTCTTTTCTCTACCTTGGTGATATCCTGCACTGTGAGCCTTGGCCTTTCTCTGAGGTTTCCCAAATAATAAATGAGAGGTGGATTTGCTGCAATTGTGCATATTCGGCCCCACCTATAGGAGAGAGCGGTTGGAGTGCTCACATGGTTGTCAGCACCAACCCATCCAGGAAAGGACATCTTGACATGGAGACGACAATGTATCTGTGTATCAAGAGCAGCACCCTCAGTAAGGACAGGGTTATAACACATCTATGCCGCACAGCCACCTCTCTCTGTCAATTTCTTTCCTCTTTCACTGCTCTCTCCTCCCTTCAGAAGATGCTGACTGCCCTCTGTTAATTTGCCCAAGTGGCTATTTTTCAATTGTGAGCTGACAAGGTGAATTTGGCAGGTGACTTATGGGCTCGATTTTAAAATTCTCATCCTTCTGTTCAAATCCCTCCATGGCCTCGTCCCTCCCTATCTCTGTAACCTCCTCCAGCCCTACAACCCTCTGAGAACACTGCGTTCCTCCGATTCTGGCCTCCTGTGCATCCCCGATTTCCTTCGTCCCTCCATTGGCGACTGTACCTTCAGCCATCTAGGCCATAAGCTCTGGATTTCCCTCCCTAAACTTCTTCACCTCTCTCTCCTCCTTTAAGACGCTCCTTAACCAAGCTTTTGGTCACCCGCCCTAATATCTCCTTGTGTGGCTCGGTGGAAAATCTTGTTTGATAGTCACTCCTGTGAAGCGCCTTGGGATGTTTTACTACGTTAAAGGCGCTATATAAATGCAAGTTGTTGTTGCATCAGAACTGAGCAGCATCCTGATCTCGACCAGATGCGCTGTGATGTCCCTGCCTACAGATCGGGAGTCGGCACACTGACTCTTCTGCCCCCAGCCCCCAGCCTCAGGTTAATTGTAGCATCCTCGGTGAGATCAGTTAACTCAGCACAGAAGGAACCTCCGACCTTATTGTGTTGTTTTGGTATGCTGCCACAGTAACCAGTCTATTTAAATGAACAGCCGTATTATTCCCTCGGAAAGCTTCTCGATAGGAAGTGTCTTAGTTTAATTTTATCTTTGAATTTTTGTGCAGACATTGAATGGATCGCTGACGCTGGAATTGGTGAATGAGAAATACTGGAAGGTCAGCAAGCCTCTTGAGCTGTACTACGCCCCCACCAAGGAACAGAAGTAATGAGAGAGGGAATAGGACCAAAAAAAATTGCTATCTGCTTGCTTATTCCTTCCATCTATTTGCCACAATAAGACTGCCACAGCTTTTTGGCTTTGAAGAGTGCGGAAGGGACTGTGCTGAATCTCTGGAGAGAAGGACCGGCTGGAAATTGTTTGGGTCTTGATGTAAGGCCAAAGAGAGGACATTATTTCAGTTTGGGTTGGGGAATAGAATAAATCTGAACTGTTACATACCATTGCTTCTGTGTCCTCTAGTGCTGGGTGCGATTGTGTGTTTGAATTCAGGATCACCTTTTGAGGTTTGGCCTTGTTTCCGTTGTGATCAGTTAACCATCTCGGTTAATATGAGCGGGTGATGCATGGCTGTAGTGCTCATTTCCTTGGTTAGAGACCTGCTGATACGTTTCACACATACGGTTAGCATCATCCAGTATTTGAAGCTGAGCACTGAGGCTGCACAGTACTGAGGGGCGTTCCCTTCTCCTTCTCAGCTCTTGGGAGGGAGGAAAACAAGGTACCTGGTTAGTTTAACCACAACACTTAGATCCCCCCCAAAGAAATTTTCGTGCCACGTTTTGATGTTTGTATTTCTTTTTTCCTTGTCTTAAAACTTTTCCTTTCTGCTTTTTGTTCGACAGCCGATCTCATTTTATTCCCGTCACTGAGAGTAAACCTTGACTTGTGGGTTTGAATAAAGTGCCTGTGCCGCTCGGCCTGAACATTTGATTTCCGTTATACACCTGCCTCTGTTTTTCTGTTTCCTCCCCTTTTGTTTTGCTGTGTTTGGAAAGGAGTATGTTGGAGAGCAGAAGTTTGCTGCGTTGCATGACGTGTTTGAGAATTGGTGGGATGAAGGTTCACGGGTCATATGCTGAGAGTGAATCGTCACCCAATTAGCCACGGTTGTGTTAGAGGCTATGTACTCTCGTCCATCTCTTGCATTTAAATGGAAAATCTATATATCATTGAGCTTTCCTTGTCTATCACTGGGAGCCATTTTTAATATTACTGCCATTATAGCTGTGTTGCACGAGTTTCATATCGTGTGAGGGGAGAAGTGGTATTTTTTTTAATCCAGGAGATGAAATCTATTGGGTGAGTTTTGTTTTAATAGAAAAGCAATACACTTGGAAAAATTCATTCTCCCGTATATATTTGAATGTTTTTTTTCTCTCCTGTCTTGAAGCCATTGACTTTCGATACTTCACCCAAGCTGTTTGTGTGTGAGCCTTGACCGCCATTGTTGACAGATTATTCGACTGCACAGGCATCGCAGTCAAACCCAAACCCTTCCATGCTTGCAGGCATCCTTGCAGCAGAGGATAGCGACCAAGAGCAGGATCCCTTGCCAATTCTGCCTCTTCCGATCCCAGGGCCACTGCGGTCAATCACTGGGTCATCATTGTCTTCCAGGCAGAGATTTGATAGAGTAGCTGAGAGCAGAGATCGAGCCTGGCCCAGTCACTGAGCCATGCGCTTGATTTTCACTGGGAGATTGTGACAGTCGTATGCATATCATGATAACACTTTGCTTCACCCAGAGCAGTTACACTCATTAATTTTTTTTTAATACTTGTACTACATGCAACAGATTGAGTTGGACTGTGGTACAAGATCCCTGAATGGGTTTGGATGAAATGAAGTAACGCTATGATTTATAAAGTTGAAACTTTGAGAGAAATTGCACCTTTGAAACATACTTTACATAGTTAAGAAGAAAAAAAGATTGTGTACAAATACACAAGGCTGGCGCAGTTTAATTGGTTGAATAGGAGACATAATAGCAGAGGTTATTGAGTGCAGACTTGCGGACATTACAATGGCAACTTGAAACGAAATGATGTGCCTGAACATGATTTGTACCAGTGTATTCAGGGCTTTGGTCCTGGTGCAATAAGCAAGTGCCTGTTGGCATAGTAGATTAACAAGTCACCAGAGGCAGAATTACAGATTTAAAACCACTTGGCCCACCGCAGTTAATTTTGACCAAGTGCACACAAGCAGGTGCTGCACAAACTGGTGCTAATAAAGGTTGGAATTGAGATCGTACAGTACAGTAGTACCTCTGATATTGGAGAGGCAAAACCACAATAAGACATTTCAAAAGGCAAGTGGACAAATACTTGGAAGGGAAGAAAATTGCAGGGCTGTGGGGAAAGAGCAGAAGAGTGGGGCTAATTGGATAGCTCTTTCAAAGAGCAGGCACAGGCATGACTGACCAAATGGCGGCCTCCTCTGCTGTAAGATTCTGTTACGTCAGAACATGTACAGGAATGTGCTGTACCTTGTATCAACGAAGTATCCCTGTTCACCCTCTTGTGGCTTGCTGCTGAGTACAATTTAACGACTGAGCAGACAGTCACAACCTGCCTCCAGGGCTCTGCTGCTCTATTGGGGTACATGAGCAGCCCAGAATTAGCAAATTTAAGTTTTGAGATCAACCAATCTCAACTTGAAGTGTGGATTTGAGGATGAAGTCAGACACTTAATAGCTTTTTAAAAAAAATTGTTTGATGTGAGTCTCTGATGTAATATGGATAGAATATTCTGGTTGGTATGGGTGTGCTGTGTAGTATTTGGTGGGCGTTGTACTGTATTCATAGCCCCAGCCAGATTCACGTGGTCCGAGGGTCTACTCTCCAGGATGGGTGACATGGCTTTGGATAACTCTGAGGGAGCAGTGTAGTCGTATAGCAGACCGGGTGAGTGTATTTGCTGGATCACAGTATTGTCCTTTCACCTCGGGGTCTTTGGCTGCAGTCGGTCCCAGATCCATGGGATGAAACTCTCATTCTTGAGAAGTGAGTTGAGTCTGCAATGTTAATGAGGTTCATGAGGGATGTGACTCCATAGCACAAAAGAGCTCACCATTCTATGCTTAATCGAGAGACCACAAGGAACCCAATGAAATCCTTTGGAGCATGCTGAAAGAGGAAAAGGAGGAGTTACAGTATTTGTGTGAGGAGTACAATCAGCACCCATCTCGGACGGTGCTGGATTTAGAAAGTGAGCTGAGCATAGGGTTTTCCAGTCATGCAACAAACTCCAGGAAGAATCTGGGCCCATTCAGTCCAATAAGGCTGAGAAGTGATTTGTTTCATTGTGTTAGGAGAATGTTGAAGGGTGGATGTCATTCGATTCCCAGGAGGTGGAGTGTGGTGAGGCCTGGAGTCTCCTCTGCACCTTCTCCAAGGCGTTGACGTCCTTCCTAAAATGTGGTGCCCAGAGTTAGATACAATACTCCAGCTGAGACCTAACCAATGATTTATAATGGTTTAGCATAACTTCCTTGCTTTTGTACTCTATGGGGGTGATTTTAAACCCCAAGAACGGGTGGGTTGGGGGCGGTTGGGAGTTGAAAATAGTTTTTTTTGGGTCGCAACTGCAACATTTTCGGACTATGCATTCCCAGCGGGAAGCCTGTACTTATACGCGCCCAAGTTAAAACCGGAAATAAAGCCGGGTTGCGTTCGCCACCCAAAAAACAACTACTTTCAACTCCCACCTGCCCCCAACCCACCTTTTCTTGGGGGTTAAAATCACCCCCTATATCTCTATTTATAAAGCCCAGGATCCGGTACGCTTTTCTAACAGACTTGTCTTGCCACCTTCAAAGATTTGTGTTTGTGAACCCCCAGGTGTCTCTGTTTCTGATGACCTTCATTTTTTGGTATAGGCTTTATACACCAAGGTTTTTTTTTTCTGTAATTTAAAAAAATATATAATTCAAAGTCCCACGCTCAGTTATTTAGATTAGCAACATTGGATGCACCTAATGACTTCAGCATGGTTTCAGTATTGAATGTTTGTACTAAATGTGCTTGTTATATCTGTTGCTGGATGATTGGCTCTGCACCATCCAATATTTATTATCTTGATGGGCTGCCTGTTGAGAGCATTTTGGATTTTTTATTATGGTGTCTTGAAATTTCTACCATCCATCGTATGCTTGGACACGGGGCTAGATCTATCATAAACAGCTAAGCTATGTTTAGAGGGGACAGGGATGGCAATACAACTGGAATGTCGTCCTTCACCAAAAGATGGCATTCCCCAAACTGCCATTAAATATTATTGCCCATCTGCTATATCTGGACTAAAATCAAATTTTCAAGACTTTCCTTTGTTGGCTTGGTAATGAATTTTCCAAATTCCGGAGGTCTTTTGGAATTTTCCACATGCACCTGTTGTGGATGAATTTATAGAAAAGGGCTGTGATTGGTTACATCAGTTTTTGCGATCTGATTGGTGGTGGGAGGGGAGACACCCCATTGATCACAGCTCTTGTTGAAACGTGTGACTGGTCATTCATGAAGCTATGCAAGCAAGTGTGTTTAAGAAGAAAAAGAATTGTGCTGTACGTGTCATGGAGTTTTGAGGCCATTAAATGTAACATTGGTAAATTTATGTTCATTGTCTCATTCTGTGAGTATCGATATATGTCTATCTGTCAGTCACTTGTGTCTTTTGTCTTTGATCATGAGCAGACTGGATAAAATGGCTTCAGATGAGCTCTCTTTATACTGACTCACATATAATTACTGAGTACCTAGTAATGATGCTCCCACTGCAAATGGTTCTTTGTTAAAGGGACATGGGGACAGGGTATTAGGGAGACTCGTTCCGGCAGTTAAAAATCCCAAATCATATCAGAATAGCCTGCTTCAAAAACTCTGTAAATCCAACATGTCAGGGCAATTTTGTCAGTTTGTGTATACTTGAATCATTATAGATTTTAACCATTGGGCACCGCCATTGTTTGAGTTCCTTGTGTGTTAGTACGTAAACTGATATCACAATGTGCACTGCTTTTATTCCCTGTCAAGTATGTGGCCGATGGTCCATGTATCTTTCACTTTTGGCATTTACTGGGGCAATATGCCTGCACTTCATCAGCCCAATACAGGTTATGCCATCAAGGATGGGCTTTCTTAGTAGAGCAGGCCGGGTGCTTTTACTCCTGGGGGGGAGCGGTGTTGGAGAAGAATTGGAGATGAGCCTCCCAGTATGTTGCGTACTAGCGAGTGGCAACGTCAACAATGTTGGGTTACGATTGGGGCCCTTTGTCCTTTTTGAGGAAATATTATTAACCGAAGATGCCTCGTTTTGCAGCCCTACTCTCTTCAACTTTGCACAAGACTGAGTGAAGGATTGCCTTTCCTAATGGAGTGCTGTCAATCCTGTATTAATTGGTGGAAAAGAATTGAAACTTGTAAAAGACTCTTCTGTCACTTTCAGCTCTCGATAAGAAAAATCAAGTTGCTTTCCTCCAAAGCTGGAGGATACGACTGACGTGATCAAAAAGCAGTAATACAGTTTAGTTCTGATATCGAGTCAAGTTTTGTCCAGCTGCATTCCAAAATTGGATTAATGCTTTTTTTTTGTCTGGAGCTGGAGTATTGTGGCCAATTCTGTACACCACACTTTAGGAAGGATGTCAAGGTCTTAGCGAGGGTACAGAGGAGTTTTACTAGAATGGTAGCAGGGGTGGAAGACTTCAGTTACATGGAGAGACTAGAAAAACTGGGATTGTTCTCCTTAGAGCATAGAAAGTTAAGGGGACTTTTGATAGCGGTGTTCAAAATCATGATAGGTTTTGATCGAGTAAATAAGGAGAAATTATTTCTAGTGGCAGAAGGGTCAGTGACCAGAGGGTACAGATTTAAGGTAATTGGCAAAAGAACCAGAGGTGAAATGAGTTTTTAAAAAAAAATTATCCAGTGAGTGATGATCTGGATTGTACTGCCTGAACGGGTGGTGGAAGCAGATTCAATAACTTTCAAAAGGGAATTGGATTTGGGTTATGGGGAGTGGGATTAATTGGATAGCTCTTTCAATGAACCGGCACAGGCATGATGGGCCGAATGGCCTCCTGTGCTGTATCATTCTATGATTCTAATCCTCTTAAGACAGTGAACTTGAGTCTTGGGAAGGGGTGGCAATTGCCCTCTCCCAAGCCTCCACATATACGCTTTCCAACAGGGATTATAGGATAGCGATCAGGTGTGGGTCAGAGGGAGCCACCGACCAGGCCAATCGGCGTCAGAGGGAGCCACCGACTAGGCCAATCGGCATCGAGTCAGAGAAAAACAGAGTAAACCATTGATGCTGATGTGCCTGCTCTGTGTCTCCCTCTGATGCTTAAATAAAGCCATACACAGTGGCAGACATTCAAAGAAATAATTCAGAATTCTCCACAAATATACATTCCATTGAGAAATAAAAACTCCACGGGAAAAGCAATCCATCCGTGGCTAACTAAAGATGTTAAGGTTAGTATTAGATTAAGAGAAGGCACTTATAATGATGTGAAGAATAGTAGTAAGCCTGAGGATTGGGAGAGTTTTAGAAACCAGCAAAGGATGACCAAAACATTGATTAAAAAGGGAGAAAATAGAATTTGAGAGCAAACTAGCAAGAAATATAAAAACAGATTGCAAGAGCTTCAACAAGTATATAAAAAGGAAGAGTAGCAAAAGTAAACGTTGGTCCCTTAGAGGCTGAGACAGCAGAAATTATAATCGGGAATAAGGAAATGGCAGAGATGTTAAACAAATATTTTGTATCTGTCTTCACAGTGGAAGACACAAAAAGCATAGCAAAAATAATGGGGAATCAAGGGGCAAATGAGACTGAGGAACTTAAAACAATATCAGTGGAGAAAAAGTACTAAACACACTAATGGGTCTAAAAGCCGAAAAATCCCATGGACCTGATGGCCTACATCCGAGGGGTCTAAAAGAGGTGGCTGCAGATATACTGGATGCATTGGTTATGATCTTCCAAAATTCTCTAGATTCCAGAATGGTCCTAGCGGAATGGAAGATAGCAAATGTAACACCGCTATTCAAGAAAGATGGGAGAGAGAAAACAGGGAACTGCTGGTCAGTTAGCCTGACATCAATCATTGGGAAAATGCTGGAATCCATTATTAAGGAAGAAGTAACAGGGCACTTAGAAAATCGTAATATGATTAGGTAGAGTCAACATAGTTTTATGAAAGGAAAATCGTGTTTAACAAATTTATTAGAGTTCTTTCAGGATGTAATTAACAGGTTAGATAAAGGGGAACCAGTGGATGTAGTATATTTGGATTTCCAAAAGGCATTCGATAAGGTGCCACATAAAAGCTTGCTACACAAGATAAGGGCTCATGGGGTTGGGGGTAATATATTAGCATAGATAGAGGATTGGTTAACGGACAGAAAACAGAGAGTAGGGATAAATGGGTCAATTTCAGGTTGGCAGGCTGTAACTTGTGGGGTGCCACAAGGATCGGTGCTTGGGCCTCAGCTATTTACAATCTATATTAATGCCTTAGATGAAGGGACCGTGTGTAATGTATCCAAATTTGCTGGCAATACAAAGGTAGGTGGGGAAAGTAAGCTGTGAGGAGGACGCAAAGGGATATAGACAGGATAAATGAGCGGGCAAGAGGTGGCAGATGGAGTATAATGTGGGGAAATGTGAGGTTATTCACTTTGATAGGTAAAATAGAAAAGCAGAATATTTTTTAATTGGTGAGAAACTATTAAATGTTGGTGTCCTGAGAGACCTGGGTTTCCTCATACAAGAAACACAGAAAGTTAGCAAGCAATTGGGAAGGCCAATGGAATGTTGGCCTTTATTGCAAGAGGGTTGGAGTACAAGAGTAAGGAAATCTTGCTACAATTGTTCAGGGATTTGGTGAGACCACACCTGGAGTACTGTGTACAGTTTTGGTCTCCTTATCTGAGGAAGGATATACTTGCCTTGGAGGCAGTGCAACGAAGGTTCACTAGATTGATTCCTGGGATGAGAGGGTTGTCCTATGAGAAGAGATTAAGTAGAATGGGCCTATACTCTCTCAAGTTTAGGTGATCTCATTGAAACTTATAAGATTCTTGACAGGGTAGATGCTGAGAGGTTGTTCCCCCTGGCGGGCAAGTTCAGAATTAGGGGCATAGTCTCAGGATAAGGGGTCGGCCATTTAGGGCTGGGATGAGGAGGAATTTCTTCACTCAGACCGTTGTGAATCTTTGGAATTCTGTACCCCAGAGGGCTGTGGATGCTCAGTCATTGAGTATATTCAAGGCTGAGATCGATAGATTTTTGGACTCCAGAGAAATCGAGGGATAAGGGGATCAGGTGGGAAAGTGGAGTTGAGGTTGAAGATCAACCTCGATCTTATTGAATGGCGCAGCAGGCTTGAGTGGAGCTACGGCCTACCCCTGCTCCTATTTCTTATGTTCTTATGTTCAATCAGCAAAGAGTCAGAGGGAAACACCGAGCAGGCCAATCAGCATCGGAGGGAAACACCGAGCAGGCCAATCAGCATCGGAAGGAAACACCGAGCAGGCCAATCAGCATCGGAGGGAAACACCGAGCAGGCCAATCAGCATCCTCAGCTTCCCCATCCTCCCAGAGTAAATTTTGTTTTTAAAAATTAAGCTTTTTCCCCTCTCGTGAGAATCTTAGAAAATGAAATTAATGCCCATATTTGTTTCCTCTTTGTTGATTCTCTGCCTCTCTCCATCTCTCCTTCCCAATCTCTGTCAACTAAATACTCTCAGAAAGATACTTCATCGCAGTATTCACCCACAAAGTAATATGTTCAATGGACTCCCAGCAATGAATGATATCACATCTCATACCTTCACCGTTTATCCATGATAATATAAGAGACATCTCATACCTTCACTGTTTATCCATGATAATATAGAGGCATCTTATCCCTTCACTGTTTAACAGATTGTAAACAATTTTACAACACCAAGTTATAGTCCAGCAATTTTATTTTAAATTCACAAGCTTTGTGAATTTAAAATAAAATTGCTGGACTATAACTTGGTGTTGTAAAATTGTTTACAACTGTTTAACAGAGATAATGGTGAAGATTTGTTTCTGTATTGCCTGGCTGTCCAAAAGTAGTCCTCTAATGATTTATTCATGGATTATGGACTGTCCTTTGAATATACCGGTCAATCTGAAATATTTAGAAATGTCATACCATTCTAGTACATTTGGGGTTGACTCTTACATTTCTGATTTCATGGAGTTAATTAAAAGCCTGTCAGAAAGGTATGTCTGCACATTTTTAGCATTTAGCTATGGTGATCTGTGCATTAACTAATGCAACCCCTCCCTCTGTTGGATGCTTGGAGTGTTGCAGCCCAATTAAAGTCATGCAGACAGTATCATTGGACTGAATTTCCACACAATGTTATATCCGTACAGTAGACTCTTGTTAAAATATCTGATATTTTAGAACTGATAGTCAAAGACAGCCTGGGGGTAGAAACCATCTGTGACGATCTTTGGCTGCACTCACTTCCACTCACCCACGCAGCGGGACGGCTTTCCAGTGCTCTGCACCTCGCCGGTCCTATGTAAATGAGGCTGGTACCTCAATAGCCATCCATCATCCATCCATCCATCTGATGTCCTGAGGTCGTAAATATAAGTTCTTCCTTTTCTTTCTTTTTAAGCTATTCGGCTACAAAGTTCTGACATCCACCCAGATACTGTCCAGATAACAGAGAGGTGTGGAAACCGGGGCTTTGTTATGTATTATTGCATTCCCAAACCTAGCTGTGGAAGGCAATTATAGAGATGCTAGTGCACAAAGTAAGAATGAGAGGTGGAACCTTGGTCCATTTGTGTCACGCACACCTGCTGACATGATTACACAATTGTGATTTTATTATTTTGATGCTATACTCAATGGTTCTTTGCAAGAACATTAATGATAGGGCCTGGTTAACCTAACAACGAGAGAAGGGTATTCCAGCAAATAAGCTGTGTCGAGAATAGGATCCTGTTAGCATCATGGTGGGGAGGACTCAGGCAGAAATAAAAACATAAGTGTAAATTAGCCTAAAGGTAAGAAAAAGGGATGAGAGCGAAGTCCAGATCAGAAATAGTGGTAATAGAATCATAGAAAGTTACGGCACAGAAGGAGGCCATTCGGCCCATCGTGTCGGTGCCGGCCGAAAAAGAGCTACCCAAAAGTACTTCAGGTTCAAAAGAAATATAGGAAATAAAATAAAATTGCTAAAAATACAACAGGAGTGATGAAAAAGCAAGGGAAGTGATAAGTTAAAATGTGTGTTAAAAACATCAGGACCAAAGGGCAGGATGGGTCTATTGCCCAATTAAAAGTTCTAGACACTAATGCACACGGCATAAGGAATAAGACAAGCGAATTAGAAGCACAAATTCAGCTTAAAGGGTAGGACGTAGAGACCTGGCTGCAAGGTGGGCAAGACTGGGAGATAAATATTCATCGAATTACATACAGGCCATTCGACCCAACTGGTCTATGCCGGCGTTTATGCTCCACATGAGCCTCCTCCCTCCCTACTTCATCTCACCCTATCAGCATATCCTTCTATTCCTTTCTCCCTCATGTGTTTATCAAACTTCCTCTTAAATGTATCTATGCTATTTGCCTCAACTACTGCTTGTGGTAGCGAGTTCCACATTCTAACCACTCTCTGGGTAAAGAAGTTTTTCCTGAATTCTCTATTGGATTTATTAGTGACTATTTTACATTTATGACCTCTAGTTTTGGACTTCCCCACAATTGGAAACATTTTCTCTACATCTACCCTATCAAACCCTTTCATTATCTTAAAGATTTCTATCAGGTCACCCCTCAGCCTTCTCTTTAGAAAAAAGAGCCCCAGCCTGTTCAGCCTTTCCTGATAAGTATATCCTCTCAGTTCTGATATCATCCTTGAGAATCTTTTTTGCACCCTCTCCAGTGCCTCTATATCATTTCTATAGTATGGAGAGCAGAACCGTGCACAGTGCCCCTAATGTCGTCTAACCGAGGTTCTATACAAGTTTAACACAACTTCTCTGCTTTTCAATTTTATCCCTTTAGGAATGAACACTAATGCTTGATTTGCCTTTTTATGGCCTTATTAACCTGCATTGCTACTTTTAATGATTTGTGTATCTATATTCCAGCTTATAAGGCCTTTAGAAAGGACAGGGAAATTGGAAAAGGCGGTGGAGTAGCAATATTGATAAGGTACACTATTACACCATTAGAAAGAGGGGATATCAGTGAGGGTAAGCAGGCAGTAGAAACGCTATGGGTAGAATTGAGGAATAGAAAAGGTTACAAGACTTTGATGGGAGTTGTCTGGAGACCTCCTGATAGCAGTGATGAAGTAGTGGGATGCATAAACATGGAGATCGGACAAGCTTGTCGCAAAAGCAGAATGGGCATAATGGAAGACTTTAATTTTCACACAGACTGGGAGAATCAGCTCGAGTCCCAAAGGTAGTGAATTTCGTGAGTGCATTGTTTTCTGGAACAATATGTTCTTGAAGCAACAAGAGGATAGGCCATACTAGATTTAGTGATGAGTAATGAGCCTGAATTAGTCAATAATCGAACAGTAAGGTAACACCTGGCTAACAGTGGCCATACGATGATTGAATTCGACATTGGGTTTGAGAGGGCGAAGGGTGTCACAAACCAAGGTTTTAAATTTAGGTAAGGCTGACTTTGGAGGGATGAGGCAGAAATTGACCACAGTAAATTGGGCAGAACTGCTAACAGATTAAATTGCAGGTGAATAGTGGGAGGTGTAAAATGGAATGTTTGCTACAATATAAGACCTGTACATACTCCTAAAGGGCAAGAGCTCTACTTGTGTATTTAAAAAACCTTGGTCAACAATTGAGGTGAGAGATAATATTAAACTATCTCTGCCAGAGGCAAACATCTGTGGGGCTAAACTTTCAATAAGCAAAAGTTAACTTTAAATCTGATTTTAAAGGGGGGAGGGTGACAATTGCTTGACTCATTTTGCTGTTGCTTAGTAAGCCAATGGACTGTCCAGAAATCTCTAAAAGATAAACTAAGTTGAGTTTGTAAAATGTTGACATCCTATGTGACTGCGATTGTGGTAAACTATTCCTCCTCATCCTTGTCGACCTGTCTGCAGCCTTTGACATGGTTGATCACACCGTCCTCCTCCAATGAACCTCCTTCGTGGTGGGACAGCGCTCGCCTAGTTCCATTCCTATCTGTCCAGTCGTAGCCAGAGAATCACCTGCAATGGCTTCTCTTCCCACTCCCGCACTGTTACCTCTGGAGTCCCCCAAGGATCCATCCTTGGCCCCCTCCTATTTCTCATTTTCATGCTGCCCCTCAGCGACATCATCCGAAAACACAATGTCAGGTGCCACATGTACGCCGACGTCACCCAGCTCTACATCACCACGACCTCCCTCGACCCCTCCACTGCCTCTGATTTGTCACACTGCTTGATCGACATCCACTATTGGATGAGCAGAAATATCCTCCAATTAAATATTGGGAAGACTGACGCCATTGTCTTTGGTACCCCCAACAAATTCCGTTCCCTAGCCACCGATGCCATCCCCCTCCCTGGCCACTGTCTGAGGCTGAACCAAACTGTTCGCAACCTTCGTATCCTATTTGTCCCTGAACTAAGCTTCCAACCCCATATCCTCTCCATCACAAAGACCGTCTACTTCCACCTCTGTAACATCACCCCTCTCTGCACCTGCCTCAGCTCATCTGCTGCTGAAACCCTCATCCATTTCTTTGTTACCTCTAGACTCGACTATTCCATTTCTTGGCCGGCCTCTCACCTTCCACCCTCCATCAACTTGAGCTCATCCAAAACTCTGCTGCCCGTATCCTAACTCGCACCAAGTCCTGTTCACCCATCACCCCTGTGCTCGCCGACCTACATTGGCTCCCAGTCTGGCAACTCCTCAATTTTAAAATTCTCATCCTTGTTTTCAAATCTTTCCATGGCCCTCGCCCCCTCCCTATCTCTGTAACCTCTTCCAGCCCTATAACCCTCGGAGATCACTGTGCTCCTCCAATTCTCACCTCTTGTGCATCCCCGATTTTCTTCGCTCCATCATTGGCGGCCGTGCCTTCACCTACCTAGACCCTAAGCTCCGGCTTCCCTCCCCAAACCTCTCCACTTGTCTGCCTCTCTCTCCTTAAAACCTTGTCACCTGTCCAAATATCTCCATATGTGGTTCAGTGTCAAATTTTGATTAATTTATGGCTCCTGTGAAGCACCTTGGGACATTTTACTACATTAAAGGCGCTGTATAAATGCAAGTTGATATTGTTGTTTAAAATAGATGAAAAGTGGGAAGAAATCTGAATAGAAATAAAATGTTTGATATTCTGAAATAGAACAGACGGTTACTGTGCAGTATTAGCGGAGGTGAAATTATTTTGTTGCCTATTTTAACAGATGTCAGGATTCCACTTCTGGCGTGTGGAGGCTGAAGCATCGTATAAAACAATCCCCTGGATATTTATTGGAGCCCTTAAATACTTCACAATAACTGGGTCACTGACTCCTGTAAAATACCAGAAGAAGGAATTTGACATGAATAATCTTCCCGATCAAATTGCCTCCCATGGGGGTCATTTGAAAGTTAAGGAATGTTCACATTATTCAAACAATCGTTAAGGTCGCACAAGGCAATTTCTGGGCTATTGATCTTTAATAATATTATAGAGTTTGCTCCACTTTCTCCCTAATTCCAATGGAGGGGGATCCACCTTTTCCACATTATTCCATGACATATTGTTCAGCTGTGAAGGAATTGCAATAAATTCCAGCCCAATGGAGGCGGCCATGGCGGCGCCACCTTCCCACAATGCAGCGCGGTGGAGAAAAGGCCCCATCGATGGACAGCCCGGGCCGCACAGCACTCCGGGAAATCGAGTCACCTGACCCCCGGACAGGCGGCAGAGGGAGAGGGGCAGCAGGAGGCGTCCAGCAGGGCCATGTCGCATGTCATGCCTGCGTGGGGAGGTCACTTCAGGTGTCACACACTGAGCCCACTACAAGCTGGTGGACAGGTACAAAAAATAAGTATAAAGGCTAATGGAATGTTATTCTATATCTCAAGGGGGCTCGAATGCAAAAGGGGGAAAGTTATGTTACAGTTGTATAAAGCTCTGGTTAGATCACATCTAGATTACTGCATTCAGTTCTGAGCACCGTGCCTCAGGAAGGATATACTGGCCTTGGAGGGGGTGCAGCGCAGGTTCACCAGAATGACACCTAAAATGCTTAAATTGTGAGGACAAGTTGCATGGACTAAGTTTGTATTCCCTTGAGTATAGAAGATTAAGGGGTGACCTAATTGAGGTTTTTAAGATGATTAAAGAATTCGATAGGGTAGTTAGAGAGAAACTATTTCCTCTGGTTTGGGAGTTCAGAACAAGGGGGCATAACCTTAAAATTAGAGCTAGGTCATTCAGGGGTGATGGCGGGAAGAGCTTCTTCACGCAAAGAGGAGTGGAAATCTGGAACTCTCTCCCCAAAAAACTGTTGAGGCTAGGGGTAGATTGAAAAGTTCAAAACTGTGATTGATAGATTTTTGTTAGGTAAGGGTTTTAAGGGTTACAGAACCAAGATGGGTAAATGGAGTTAAGATACAGATCAGCCATGACATAACTGAATGCGGAACAGGCTTGAGGGGCTGAATGGCCTACTCCTGTTCATGTGTTACACCGCTCTTACTTTGCAAGTATTTAAAAAGAAACATAAATTTATTCATGGTTATGAAACAAGTGCCAATTGCAATCTTGTCCACACTTAACAGCTTTGTAAGGGAGTTGAAAATGGAATCTCCCCCTACACAAGTCAGCCTTGTCAGGAAGCTATTCACCCTTAGCCTACCTTGAAATAAAATTCGCCAACATGAAAATAGGGCCTGTTAAGTTTCTCTTGACTTGAAGACGTACATATTATCACCTGCAATGTGGAACTAACGTTCTCCTCTGTTAAGAGAGAGCCTACAGCATTTTTGGACATCAGCAAACAATACAAACTTGGAGACTTACAACTCCAAGCAAAAATAAACCTCTTCCAACAGGACGTTCAATTTAAGCAATAGGGCATCTACCTGTTTAAATTCTATTTTCAAGATAGGGAAATAGGTGGAAAGTTTAGAACTTTTAATGAGCTTTCTAAGTACAACCATGGCTTCCTGCAAACACCACACTGCTCATTGCTGGGTTCTCTTGGAACACTTTAAGGTGGAAAGGATATATTTTAATAACCTTTAGGACACTTTTAGTCCGCAGTTGACAGAATACAAAGAGGCATTTGGAATCTATTGATGCTGGACTGGTCCCATGATGAAGTTGCAGCAGAAATTCATGATCATAAGGACAGAAGGAACATTTTTCACAGGCTAAAAATGAGTAGGAACATAACAATTATAGATATTATTAACGCCAAATCAAAGACTGAGTTTATTGCAAATGGTGATAGGACAATAGAAAGTCTCCATGAATGAGAGGCGACTGAAAACCATGAGAGAGAGAGGCAGAAAGGCAGGGAGGAAAGTTCTCATAGAATCATACAGCACCGAAGGCCATTTGGCCCATTGTGCCTGTGCTGGCTCTTTGAAACAGCTATCCAATTAGTCCCACTCCCCTGCTCTTTCCCCGTACCCAGTGAGTTTTTCCTTTTCAAGTATATATCGGATTCCCTTTTGAAAGTTACTGTTGAATCTGCTTCCACCACCCTTTCTGGCAGTGCATTCCAGATCATAGGAACTCACTGTGTAAAAAAAAACCTCCTCATCTCCCCTCTCTGTGTCCTCTAGTGAAAAGTTTCTCCTTATTTACTCTATTAAAACCCTTAATAATTTTGAACACATCTTTTAAATAGAGGTGTTAAAGTGGCACAATGTGTAGTGTAGACAGGAGCAGAAAGTTGAAAAGGGACGTTGATAGATTAAGTCAGTGGGCAAATCTGATGGAGTTCAATGTGGGGAAGTGTGACTTTGGACCTAAGAAATATAGATCAGAGTATTTTCTATATTGTGAGAAACTAGGAAATGTGGAGGAGCAGAGAGATTTATGGGTCCATGTACAGAAATCACTCATGGACAGGTTCAAAATATAATTAAAAAGGCTAATGGAATGTTATACTTTATCTCAAGGGAGCTGGAATACATAGGGTGGAAGTTATACTAAAGTCGTATAAAGCTCTAGTTAGATCACATCTGGGGTGCTGCAGTTCTGGGCGCTGCATCCCAGGAAGGATATATTGGCCTTGGAGGGGGTGCAGTGCAGATTCACCAGAATGATACCGGGGTTAAAAGGGTTAAATTGTGAGGCCAGGTTGCATAGACTCGGCTTGTATTGCCTTCAGTATATAATGTAAAGGGGTGATCTAATTGAGGTGTTTAAGATGATTACAGGATTTAATAGGGTAGATAGAGAGAAACTATTTCCTCTGGTGGGGGGAGTCCAGAACAAGGGGGCATTACCTTAAAATTAGAGCCAGGCCGTTCAGGGGTGATGTCAGGAAGCACTTCTTCACACAAAGGGGAGTGGAAATCTGGAACTCTCTCCCCCACAAAGCTGTTGAGGCTGGGGGTCAGTCGAAAATATAAAAACTGAGATTGTTAGATTTTTATTTGGCAAGGATATTAAGAAATATGGAACCAAGGAGGGTAAATGGAGTTAAGATACGGATCAGGAATGATCTAACTGAATGACAGAACAGGCTCCAGGGGTTGAATGGCCTCCTCCAGTTCCTATGTAAATCGCCCCCTAACCTTTTGTGCTCTAAGGAGAACAATCCCAGCTTTTCCAGTCTCTCCACATAACTGAATTCCCTCAACCTTGGTATCTCCTCTGCGCCCTCTCCTTGTTGTATTCATGCTAAATTGGGGGGTTCAAACCGATTGATCTTGTACACCCCTACAGTTTAAATGGGCGAATTACTTACAATGATCAAAAAAAAAATCCAAAAATACAATTATTTAATTTACCAGACTTACCATGTTTCTTCATCGAATTTGCTTCATTCTTTGAAATCGCTCAACAGCAAATAATGGGACAATCCCCAAATAATGATCCTTTCTTCCAATTCTAAAACATCTTTCTCTTAGTACACGCAGATGGGGCGAAACAATGTTTTTAATAAACATTCCTACTCGATAAATGTGGGTGTTGAAATGGATGAACATTTCCACTGAAGTAACCGAGAAAGGGATTACAGACAACGAGTGCCCACACACTAGGATTTCACTGGTTAATAGCTGGGTCCATGATTGTACTATCGGTCAATGGACATTTAGGACCACTTTCTGAAGTGTTTCTGTCCGCTATCATACAGCAGATTTATCTTTTTATATATATATATATATATAGCATATTTAATTTTATTGTCAGATTAGTTATTTCATTGCTGTTTGCGGGATCTTGCTGTGCGCAAACTGGCTGTCACGTTTCCCTAGATTACAACAGTGCCTACACTTCAAACGTACCCCATTGGCTGTAAAGCCCTTTGGGAAGTCGGGAAAGGCGCTATCTCAATGTCCTTTCTTTGTCTGGAAATGGAAAATGTCCCGTTAATAACTTTCTCTGAGCGGTAGTAACAGGGACTCAAACAGTTAAAAGGAACTCATTCAATAACAGTCACATTTTTGACTTGGTAGAATGTGTCCGACCAGTGTAAATATCGGTGAGAATTAATAAGGGATTACAATTGCTTGTTGCAATTGCAACCTAGCAATGGAAAGTGCGTTGATCTTAGCGATCGCTATCTGCACAGATCGAGGTGGCAAGATCAGCATTTTCCAACAGTAGGTGATGTACCGTTTAAAAACTGACGTCGTCGGTTCACTGCAATCTATTGATCTGATCGATCTCCACTGGTGGCGTTTAATGTGTACACAACCTGTGCTTCGGGTTCCAACTCTCGCCAAGTTCTGTCCGTTCCCCTGTCGAGAACATTACCTGCATTAACAAGAACAATCTGTGACGCTAATCGGTAAATGTTTTACAAAAAGGGCTGCAGCCTGAATTACGCCTCTACCCGAAAACCCTTTCATCTGCTTCCAACTCCTCTCACACTGCTGGGTGTCACACGGGAAGGGGTTCTTCTCGACACCGCGCAGGGGTGAACACGGAAACTGGAGTCGAAGTTTGCAAACTTTGGCTTCAGATCGACCTCGACTAATCGGCGGTGCTCTGTAACTTCAAACTTTTTGTTTTTTTTTGCAAATCTCGATTTCTCGGCACCATAAATAAATACAAATTAGACTGCAAGCCCGCAGGCGGTCGTTTAACCTGGACTCTGGGTGAGTACAAAACTACAGCTTCCCATTAACGCAGGGGTGGCAAAGCCTGTCGGTGAACATTATAAGTGGTGATTTTAACATTGCCAGCCCGTTGGGAAACTGACGGGGGTCGGGTGCAAATCTGGTTCTATAGCCCGCCTGAATTTACTCTCCATTGGAGTCAGCAATATTGGGTGGAATGTGAAACCGGCGTTCCATCCGATCCCGTGGGTTTCCGGCCCGGCCAGTTAGGTTAAAATTACAGACTTCACGTCTCTATTATTGCTGGATTAAATAGTTACAATCTCTTCTTTCCCCTCCTCCAACCTGTCAAAATAGCACCTACTTTGCAAATATATTATTAACCTTTAGTGATAGAACGAATAAAGGCGAATAAGACTAAACAGTCGGCGGATCGGAGACTCTGCTGGAGATGGCTGGCCGTCGACACATGAAATGTTTGTACATTCTGCTGATTTACGCGGTGATCGGCTGCAATGGTGAGAACTATTTACAATTTCAACTCAATTTACTGTAACCTTTCACCGGCCGGCCGCGTGTTAATAACCCGTTCTCTGTTTGTGTTTCAGAACTCAATCGGTTCGGGTGTGTCTGTACTTCTGTCGGTGGGTTTGCTGCTGGTAAGATTTTTCAGAAGTGAGAGCACCGAATTTTCCACTTTCCGAAATTATTATTTTACTAATTACTGATTGAGAAAAAAAAATATTTTCAATTCTGTGTGATTCTCACCTGAATGTCTTCCCCCCGCCCCCTCCATCCACCAATCGATAACATTTGTAGATTTCTGCGTGTATTTCGTTTTCGTGCCGTGTTTTTTTTCCAGCTGCGTGAAGTAACCTCATCCTAATCCGCCGGGCGGGAAGCCCACGGGATCGGGTGGAACGCTGGTTTTTACATCCCGCCCAATATTGGTCTCCACTGACTTCAATGGGGAGTAAAATCGAGGCGGGGTGCAAAAGTAGCGTTGCGCCCGATCCTGTCAGTTTCCCTACTGGTGGGTTAAGTTAAAATGACCGGCTTCAGAACACCCACTTGTAACCACCTCATTAACCTATTTGGTGGCAATTTTAACTTTAGACATTAGTGCAAAATGGGCGCTATGGAATTGGCCATCTTCTATGCATCCTGTCCCATATTCCCTTTAATTGACTTCTATGGGAAGTGAAATCGAAAATGGTGTATAATGGGTGGCTAATTCCATATTGCCCATTTTACAGTATCGCCCAGAGTTAAAATTGCCCTCCATTGAGTAGTGAATGCGCAACATGTGATTGCAATCCTACGACTGACAATTCGGGGAATTACACAGTTAGAAACCTGATTTTAAATTAATTTTTGCTAAGTACAGACAACACAAATTTTCCAGTTTTTGTGGTTGGACGTGGACAGGAGATGGATGGAGGTCCAACCTGCAGATTATTCAGTGTAGTTGATTTTATCAAAGAAAAAAAAAAGATTCATCACAAGCATTGCACTTTGCGCTCAAAGTGTTTTCAGTCTGTTAATCTTTAATGTATACAGGAGCTATTAAACCCCTAAACCGATAACTATCACTTAACATAATAACGAAATGAAGATCCCTGTCAGGTCGCGGTAACCTATTCACTGCTTGTTTCTCATCAAGGAAGAAACAGAGTGCAATGCTTTAGCAGTCATTAGTGCTGCACAATAGATGATGCAAAACGGAGGTAAATTGTCTGAAGTATTTCACTTTTGCCTCTGAGACAATCAATATGGCATGGTAGGAAACAGTGTCCCTTCGTATTGGGTACTAAAGGCTGCACACACAACGACATCTCTTTTAAAGATCAGAACTTATCATGGGGGCACGAATTTTTCAGACAAGCAATAGAGCAACAGGTGGTGAAACTAGGTCATACTAGATTTAGGGATGAGTAATAAACCAGAATTAGTTAACAATATGACTGTAACCGATCATCTTGCAAATAGTAATCGTAATCTGATTGAATTTTGTATTAAATTTGAGGACATGTCTGGAGAATCTCAAACCAGGGCTTTAAATTTAAGTAAGGCAAACTTTGAAGGGATTGACCGCAGTAAAATGGGCTGAGCAGTTAACACATAGTGGGAAATATTCAAAGAATTGATTGGCACGATACAAAACTAATACATTTCCCTCCAAGCCAAAGGCTTCACTTGTGCAGTTAAGTAATCACAGTCAACAAATGAGGCAGGAGACAGTTTCAAGCTAAAAGAAAAGGATAACAGAAATGCAAGGAAAAGTGGAAATCCAATAGACTGGGAGAGCTATAAAAAACAACAAAAGGATAAGAAGAAATTAATAATAGATGCAAAAATGGATAATAAAATAAACTTCCAAGGGATATCATAATTAACAGAAAAGATTTTATAAATATACTAAAAAAATAAGAACGATAAAGGGGAATGTGGGTCCATTAAGACAGATTCACGTGACACTATACTGGACAATAAGAAAATGACAGACTTTTTAAAGTAATGTATATCAATTTTCATAAAGGCGAACGAGGACAAAATACTAGTGGTGCAATACAACCTAAAAATAAGTCAAGTAGGGGAGGGGGTGCGGGGACATAGTGGATTTAATATCAATTTAAAAATGGTAATCGAGAAAATAACGGGACTTAAGTTAGACATATCTCCAGGACCTAATGGTTCCACCCCAGAGTATTAAACAGAATAGGTTAGCAAATTGCAGATGCGTTAGTCATAATTTTCCAAACCTCTCTAAATTCGATAATTATAGATTCATAGAATCTTACAGGACAGATGGAAACCATTTGGCCTATCATGCCTGTGCCGGCTCTTTGAAAGAGCTATTCAATTAGTCCTACACTCCCTGCTCTTTTCCCATAGCCCTGCAAAGTTTTCCTTTTCAAGTATAAATCCAATTCCTTTTTGAAAGTTATTATTGAATCTGCTTCCACCGCCCTTTCAGGCAGTGCATTCCAGATCGTAACAACATACTGCATGAAAAAATGCTCCTCGTCTGCTTCTTTGGTTCTTTTGCTAATTATGTTAAATATGACCCTCCCTCCAGTGGAAGCAGTTTCTCTTTATTTATTCTACCAAAACACCTCATAATTTTGAACACTTCAATGGAATCTCCCCCAAACCTACCCTGCTCTAAGGAAAATAATCCCAGGTTCTCTCATCTTTCCACATAACTGAAGTCTCTCATCCCTGGTGTAATTCTGGTAAATATCCTCTGCTTCCTCTCCAAGGCACTGACAGCCTTCCTAAAGTGTGGTGCTCAGAATTGGACACAATACTCTAGCTGAGGCCTAACCAATGATTTATAAAGGTTTAGCATAGCTTCCTTCCTTTTGTACTCTATGCCTCTATTTATAAACCCAGGGCTCCCATGTGCTTTTTTAACAGCTTTATCAACATGTCCTTCAAAGATTTGTGCATGTGAACCCCCAGGTCTCTTTGTTCCTGCACTCACTTCAAAATTGTACTATTTAGTTTATATTGCCTCTCTTCATTCTTCCTTCCAAAATGCATCACTTCACACTTCTCTGCCTTAAATTTAATTTGCCATGCACTGGAATTCCCTCTACAAACCTCTCTGCCTCTCTACCTCTCTCTCCTCCTTTAAGAGGCTCCTTAAAACTTACCTCTTCGACCTAACTATTGGTCACCTGTCCAAATATACCTCCTTATGTGGCTCGTGTCAAATTTTGTCTGATAACGCTCCCTGTGAAATGCCATGGGATATTTGACTATGTTAGAGGCGCTAGATAAATGCAATTTGTTATTGTTGTCGGCCCATTTCACCAGTCTGTCTATGTCCTCCTGACGTCCGCTATTATCCTCCTCAATGTTTATTACATTTCCAGGTTTTGTTTCACCTGTAAACTTTGAAATTGTGCCCCCTATACCCAAGTCTAGGTCATTAATATATATCAAAAAGAGCAGTGCTCCTAATACCGACACCTAGGGGACATCACTGTATACTTCCCTCTAGTCTGAAAAACATCCTTTCACCATTACTATGTTCTTTCTGTCTCTTGGCCAATTTTGTATCCTTGCTGCCACTGCCCCTTTAATCCCAGGGGCTACAATGTTGCTATTAAGTCTAGTAAGTGGCATTCCGTCAAATGCCTTCTGAAAGTCCATACACAACATCAAATACATTACCTTCATCAATCCTTTCCGTTATTTAATCGAAGAACTCAATCAACGTTGTCAAACACGAATTGCCTTTAACAAATCTGCTGGTTGTCATTAATTAACCCACGTTTTTCCAAGTTAAAATGAATTGTGTACCAGGTTATGGTCTCTACAAGTTTCCTTGCCATCGACATCAGGCTGACTGGCCTGTAGTTACCATGTTTATTCCTCCACTGCTTTTTGAACAGGGGTGTAACAATTGCAACCCTTTGGCACCAACCCATTATCTAAGGAGGATTGGAAGTTTGTGGCCAGAGCCTCTGCTATTTCCACCCTTACTTCCCTCAGTAACCTAGGATGCATCTCATCCGGAACGGGCGACTTCTCAATTTGAACGCTGCCAACCTTTTAAGTTACCAGGGTTTAAAGAGTTAAATTATGAGGACCGGTTGAATAAAGTAGATTTGTATTACATTGAATTTAGAAGATTGAGAGGTAATCTAATCGAGGTGCTTAAAACTGATAAAGGGATTTGATGGGGTAGATAAAGAAAAACTATTTCCTCAAGAACAAGGGGTCATAACCTTAAAATTAGAACCAGAAGTTACATCGGGAAGCACTTTTTCACACAAAGGGGAGTGGAAATTTGGACTTCTCTCCCAAAACGCTGTGTATGCTGGGGGTCAATTGAAACTTTCAAGTCTGAGATCGATAGCTTTTTGATGGGTAAGGGTATCAAGGGATATGGATCAAAGGCAAGTAACTAGAGTTGAGGTACAGATCAGCCATAATCTAATTGAATGGTGGAGCAGGCTCGAGGGGCTGAATGGCCGACTCCTGTTCCTATGTTCCTGTGAAATCCATGTACAAAGTATAGCTATTGCTGCCAAAGATTTTATGTCAGTAGGTTAAACACGAGCATTTAGATGCCAGGCAGTGCTCATTGCGTGTGTTGCACAGGACACATTAAAGGTGCCGGAAGTGTTAGGAACATGAATGCTATATCTTTCTGTTGGCTTTCCTTTCAACCTCTGGAACACTGAGACCCAGAGGCTTGGCAAAGCATTCAATTGTGTGAAGTGTCACGGGTACACTTTTTATGAGCAAAACATCTGAACTGCATGTGAGGAGCCTTTGGGGGAATTATCTGATCAATATTCAATATCATAGGAATTCTATTTATTAATATCTCACCATGAAATGTGACTAATCAACTTAGCCTTGTATTACGGCAAGGATAGTGTCCCTGGGTGAATTAGAATCGACAGACAAAGGGGAAAAGTTTAACCTAACTCACCCAATGCAGGTTTTACACCCCACCTGATTATACTCTCCACTGAAGTCAGTGGTGACTAATATTGGACGGGGTGTAAAACTGATGTCCCACCCGATCCCGTGGGTTTCCCACCTGGCAAGTCAGGTTAAAATTACCCAGTGTCTTTTGCCATTTTTGTACCCAAGGAGGTGTAAATAGAAAGATCATCGAATTGACTTTATGTGACTGTATGATGTTTGCTTCCAATGTACCTCACTTGCAGTTTATAGCCCAAGTGAGACATGTCTGAGAGTGGCAGGCCATATTAGATTTAATAATGAGTAATGAGCTAGTCTTAGTTAATAATCTAACAGTAAGGGAACATTTATCTAACAGTGATTATAATATGATCGAGTTCAATGTTAGGTTTGAAAAGGAGAAACCTACCACAGTTACTAAGATTCTAGATTTTGGTATGGCTAACATTAACAAGATGAGGCAGAGACTGACGACAGCAAACTGGTCAAAACTGTTATCGAGTAAAACTACAGATGAACAATGGGAGGTGTTCAAAAAAGAATTTAGCTTAGTATGTGACCCATAAATACCCCTAAGGGGCAAGAGCTCTACTTACCAAATAATACAGCCATGGCTGACAAAAGAGGTGAGAGATAACATATAACTAAAGGAAAGAGCATGCAAAAGGGGACTGGGAGAGATATAAAGAACAGCAAAGGAAGACAAAAAATATAGTAAGAGCTGCAAAAAGGGAATACGAAAAGAAACATGTGAGAGATATCAAGATTAGTACAGAAAATTTTTCCAATAATATTAGAAGAAAGGGGATAGTCGAGGCTAATGTGGGCCCTTTAAAAACAGACGCTGGTAATATTGCAAATGAAAATAAGGAAATAGCTGACTTGTTGAATAATTACTTTGTGTCAGTCTTCACAGTAGAGGAAGGGGATAATATACCTGACATTCCAGGGAAACTAATAATGAATCAAGGACTGAAACTCACTAAAGTTAACGTAAGCAAGAAAACTGTATTAGAAAAATAATTCCACTAAAGACTGACAAATCCCCAGGACCTGATGGTCTACAACCCAGGGTTTTAAAGGAAGTAGGTTAGAAAATTGCAGATGCTTCAGCCATAATCTTCCAAAGCTCTACCGATTCAGGAATTGCCCCTTTAGATTGGAAAATTGCAAATCTAACTCCATTATTTAAGAAAAGTGAGGGAGAGAAACCAGGAAACTATAGACCTGTTACTGGAATCTATAATTAAGGACAGGGTGACTGAGCACTTAGAAAAATTTCAGCTGATTAAAGAGAGCCAACATGGATTTGTAAAGGGTAGTTCATGTCTAACAAACCTAATTGGATTTTTTTGAGGAAGTTAGGAAGTAGTAGACAGGGATAGTAGTCTATGGATGTAGTTTATATGGACTTTCAGAAGGCATTCCACATGAAAAACTGATAGCTAAAATTAAAACTCATAGAAATGAAGGCAAATTATTGACCTGGTCAGGAGATTGGTTAGGCGGTAGAAGACAGGGAGTAGGGAAAATTGGGTATGCACTCGAATTGGAAAGAAGTGACTAGTGGTGTCCCACAAGGATCTGTGCAGGGGCATCAACTATTCACTATATTTATTAATGATTTAGATAGCACAATAAGAAGCCATATATCAAAGCTCGCCGATGACACAAAGGTTGGTGGCATTGTATGTAGTGTAGATGGGAGCACAAAATTACAAAGAGACTTTGACGATAAGTGAGTGGGCAAAACTGTGGCAGATGGATTTCAACGCAAGTAAGTGTGCGGTCATCCATTCTGGACCAAAAAAGGATTGATCAGTGTATTTTTTTAATGGCAAAAAGCTAGGAACAGTGGAGGCCCAAAGAGACTTAGGGGTCCACTTACACAGATCACTAAAATGTAGTGGATAAAAAATAATCAAAAAAGCTAATGGAATGTTCGCTTTTATATCTAGAGGGCTAGAATATAAAGGGGAGGAAGTTTTGCTACAGCTTTACAAAGCCCTGGTTAGCCCACATCTGGAGTACTGTGTACAGTTCTGAGGCACTGCATCTTCGAAAGGACATATTGGCCTTGGAAGGAGTGCAGCTCAGAGTCACCAGAATGTTACCAGGTCTTCAAGGGTTAAATTACGAGGCAACTATACATAAACTGTATTTATGTATTGTTGGACAATAGGAGGTTAACAAGAGATTTGATTGAGGTTTTTAGGATTTTGAAAGGAATTGATAGGGTGGATAGAGAGAAACTTTTCCCTAGTGGGGTAGTCTTGGACAAGAGGACTTAACCTTTAAGAACATAAGAACATAAGAAGTAGGAGCAGGAGTAGGCCATAAGGTCCCTCGATCCTGCTCCACCATTCAATACGATCATGGCTGATCTTCGACCTCAACTCCACTTTTCCACCCAATCCCCATATCCCTTGATTCCCCTAAAGTCCAAAAATCTATTCATTTCAGCCTTGAATGTACTCAACAACTCAGCATCCACAGCCCTCTGGGGTACAGAATTCCAAAGATTCACAACCCTCTGAGTGAAGAAATTCCTCCTCACCTCAGTTCTAGATGGCCAACCCCTTATCCTGAGACTATGCTCCCTAGTTCTAGACTCTCCAGCCAGGGGAAACAACCTCTCAAGCCCCCTCAGAATCTTATATGTTTCAATGAGATGACCTCTCATTCTTCTAAACTCCAGAGAGTGTAGGCCCATTCGACTCAATCTCTCATCCTAGGAATCAATCTAGTGAACCTTGGTTGCATTGCCTCTAAGGCAAGTATATCCTTCCTTAGATAAGGAGACCAAAACTGTATACAGTACCTCAGATGTGGTCTCACCAAAGCCTTGTACAATTGCAGCAAGACTTCCTTACTCTTGTACTCCAACCCCTTTGCAATAAAGGCCAACATGCCATTTGCCTTCCTAATTGGATGTTGTACCTGCATGTTAACTTTCTTTTTTCTTGTACGAGGACAATCAAATATCTCTGAACACCAACATTTAATTGTTTCTCACTATTTAAAAAGTATTCTGTTATTGTATTCTTCCTACCAAAGTGAATAACCTCACATTTCCCCACATTATACTCTATCGGCCACCTTCTTGCCCACTCACTTAACCTTTGCAGACTCTTTGTGTCCTCCTCACAGCTTACTTTCTCACGTGGCTTTGTATTGTCAGCTAACTTGAATACATTACAGTTGGTCCCTTCATCTAAAGCATTAATATAGATTGTAAATAGCTGGGGCCCAAGCACTGATCCTTGCGGCACCCCACTAGTTACAGCCTGCCAACCTGAAAATGACCCATTTATCCCTACTCTCTTTTCTGTCGGTTAACCAATCCTCTATCCATGCTAATATATTACCCACAGTCCCATGAGCCCTTATCTTGCGCAACAACCTTTTATGTGGCACCTTATCGAATGCCTTTGACCTTGGAAGGAGTGCAGAGCAGATTCACCAGAATATTACCAGGGCTCCAAGGATTAAATTATGAGGATGCATTACATAAACTAGGCTTGTATTCCCTGGACTTTAGGAGGTTAAGGGAGGTTTGAGGTTTTTAGGATTTTGAAAGGAATTGATAGAGTTGATAGAGAGAGGGTGGGGTAGTCTTGGACAAGAGCCAGACCATACAGGAGAGGAGTTTGGAAACACTTTTTCACACAAAGGTGGTAGAAGTGTGGAACTCTCTCCCACAAAAAGCAGTAGATGCCAGGTCAGTTAATCATTTTAAATCTGAGATTGATAGATTTTAGCTAGCCAAGAGTATTAAGGGATATGGAGCCAAGGCAGGCGGATGGAGTTAGGATACAGATCAGCCATGATCTTGTTGAATGGTGGAAAAGGCTTGAGGGTTGAATGGCCTTCTCCTATGTCTATTCTTCCATTGTCACAAAACTAGGAGAAGACGAGAGGACTGGTGCCAATTCAATGAACTAATTTCTGTTCGATCCCTGCACAACGCTTTAAGTCATTTTCAGATATGTATGGAGTGTGGGCTTGCTTAGGGCAGGGTCCTTTGGTCCTAAGTGGGATGAAAACAATCTGGCAAAACATTTTTTCCTGACTTTGATCAACCACTTCCTGCAGATCCAGCTGGCTTTATTTCCCATTCATAACAATGGGGTAGAAATTGATCCCGGGTGGTGAAATGAAACGGGTGGTATCGCATGGGCCTCGAAAACAATTTTTTTTTTGTAGGTAATGCACAGGAGGAGGCCATTCAGCCCATTGTGCCGATGCCAGCTCCTTGAAAGAGCTATCCAATTAGTCCCATTCACCCGCTCTTTCCCCACAGCCCTGTAAATGCTTTCCCTTCAAGTATTTACCCAATTCCCTTTTGAAAGTTACTATTGACTCTGCTTCCACTGTCCTTTCAGGTAGCGTGTTCCAGATCATAACAACTCACTGCGTAAAAAATGATTACTCATGTCGCCTCTGGCTCTTTTGTCAATCACCTTAAATTTGTGTCCTCTGGTTACCGACCCTTCTGCCACTGGAAACAATTTCTCTTATTCACCCATTCATGATTTTGAACACTTCTATCAAATCTCCCCTTGACCTTCTCTGTTCTAAGGAGAACAACCCCAGCTTCTCCAGTCTCTCCACATAATTGAAGTCCCTCATCCCTGGTGCCATTCTAGTAAATCTCTTCTGCACCATCTCTAAGGCCTTGACATCCTTCCTAAAGTGTGGTGCCCAGAATTGGACACAATACTCCAACTGAGGCCTAACCAGTGTTTTATAAAGTTTTAGCATAGCTTCCTTGCTTTTGTACTCTATGCCTCAATTAATAAAGTCCAGGATCCCAACTGTTTTTTTAACAGCCTTCTCAACTTGTCCTGCCACCTTCAAAGATTTGTGTACACACAACCCCAGGTCTCTCTGTTCCTGCACTCCCTTTAGAATTGTACCATTTCGTTTATATTGCCTCTCCTCACTCTTCCTACCAAAATGTATCGCTCCACGCTTCACTGTGTTAAATTTCATCTGCCTTGTGCCTGCCCATTTCACCAGTCTGTCTCTGTCCTCCTGAAGTCTGTTACTATCCTTCATTGTTTACTCCATTTCCGAGTTCATCTGCAATCTTAGAAATTATATCCAAGTCCAGATCATTAATATATATCAAAAAGAGCAGTGGTCCTAATACTGACCCCCTGGGAAATACCACTGTATGCTTCTCTCCAGTCTGAAAACAACCGTTCACCACTACTCTCTGCTTTCTGTTCCCCTCAGTCAATTTTGTATCCACGCTGCCACTGTCCGTTTAATCCCATGGGCTTCAATTTTGCTGACAAGTCTGTTATTCTCACCAATAGCTTTAGTCCTCTAACTTGCTTGACATTACTTAGCAGGTTCTCCGGGGTTAATTATTTCTGGACGAAGATTCATTGCCATATTTCTAGAAAATCATTCCAGCACTGCAATCCTCGCCTTGAATATTATTTCTTATGAGAGAGCAGCTAAGGTGAATGTCTCCGTTACAAATCCGTTTTTCCACCGGTCCCTGTCCATTAGCGCCAGCACGAGCGCTGTTGTGAACCTGGAGCCCTCCTACATGCTGAAAGGCAATGAGATTTCCAAAAAAGTGATAACCATCACAGCGGATGAAGACATTTCAGTTGTTGTGCTGAACACACGGTACAATACTCAGGATGCCTTTTTAAATTTGCCCGTCGTCAACCTGGGGTCGACATACTACATTGTCACTTACAACGGGGTCAGATCTAACCACAGGCAGTTCGCTATCGCCAACGGCGACGAACGCGTCCAGATCACCATAACCGTGTCCGGTTTGGTGACATTCAATGGGACCGAGTACTCTGACAAGCAGAGGTTCTCGTTCGCCATGGAACCGAACCAGGCGGTTCAATTTCAGAGTGATGTAGACTTGACAGGAACCAAGGTTGTGTCCACCAAACCAGTGGCTGTCTTCAGCGGCAACAGGTGCATTATGATCTCCTCGGCCGATTGCGACCACATTGCTGAGCAGCTGTACCCGATGGATAAATGGTCCTATTCGTTTGCCATCTTCCCCTTGATGGCCAAGGAGACAACGGACATCATCACCATCGTGTCTGCAGAAGACGAGACAGCTGTGAACATTTACACGGAAGAAGGCAATGTCAACTTCATGCTCCAGGAAGGGTCTCACGTTAACCTTACCGTGAGCGGGGGGATGATTGTGAGCTCGGCTAAGGCCATCATGGTGACCTACCTTTCGACAGGTGGGAGCACGTCACTGGTTCCGACCTTTGACCCCTTCCTTGTGAATATCATACCTTCAGCGTATTTCAGCATTTACTATGTGTTCGTGACAATGGCCAATTTTTACAATTACATCCTCGTCGTTTCATCCACGCCGAATTTTGAACATATTATCCTAGACGGTAAACCTCTATCTTCCTACGCCGCAGACAACACCACGTTCTGGGACTTTACCGCAACACGAATATACCTGGGAAAAACGGCCGGCCGCTATGTTATATGGCACGCCGACTCTCTGTTTGGGATATACGTCTATGGGATCGCACGCGGTGAGTCTTATGGATACTCGATGGGTGGCAGAAGGAATAACAGTGGTAAGTGCTCCTTCTTTTCATGCTTCAGTATTCGCGCAAAGCAGCAGGAATTAAGAACCAAACAAAAAAAGAGGAAATTTCCTCTCGGGTGGGTAGAACAAAACAGGCGGTATTGTATCGCCTGATATCCAATTCCACTGACTGAATATTGGACGGCACGTAAAATGGGCGGCCGATGCCCTACCACCCAACACTGATTTCTACCCCAGTAGGGTGAATGATATAACTTCATTCCACAAGCGTTAATACAACATTGGAATAATATTTTATAGATCGCCGATGTACTGTGCTTTCTACCGATGTTCGATGGGCTAAATTTTCGTTGGGGGGCTTGTCCGGCGTTGCTTTGGCGGAAGAGCCTTGAGAACCTTGGGTGGCAGATACAAAACCCGGCGTGAACTGAGGACCAGTGGGAGAGCCAGGCGGAAAACCTCTGGGCTTTTAAATAGGACTCATCGTGCATGCTTTTGCGTCTTCCTTGCGTTGTGAAATGTTATTACGCAAACTGCTGTTGCTCCTCAATCAACACAATTGACCGAAATCATTCCAATGCTCATTTCTGTTGCAGTAATACCAAAACAGTCGGGATCGTTCGTTTGTATGACCCAGGCTGCCGAGTACACCTTCCCGTCCAGTATGCTCACCAGTGCGGGCATTTCTGTTGCTGACGTTCACCTCATTGACCCCATGTGTCGCGCATACCAGCAAGACGAGAACTGGATCGTCATCACAGCTCCGTTTGATTCTTGTGGTACTACAGTCAGTGTAAGTGCTTATTTCTGTTCGTCCGCTGGCTGGAAGAGAGGCGCTTGTGGCAAAGTATGGTAAATTGGATCTTTGTTGCGTTTAAGGTGGAGTGAAAACAGGCTGATTTGACTAAACTAACCTTGAAACCAAACGTCAAGCTATGTTCCATTTAATGGATTCACATTGGGAGCTGATCTAATTCAAATGGCAGGACTTGGGCACACAACTGGTATTGGTTTACTGCAAGACACAAGATGGAAGCAGGAAAACATACGGTTGTATGCAAGGTTTTGAACAAGCAGACACGCAAGTGCTATAGGTTGTGAGACATGAGCCAAATCACACAGAATTTACAGCGCAGAAACAGACCATTCGGCCCAACTGGTCCATGCCGGTGTTTATGCTCCACACGAGCCTCCTCCCTCCCTACTTCATCTCACGTTATCAACATATCCTTCTATTCCTTTCTCCCTTATCTAGCTTCCCCTTACACGCATCTGTACTATTTGCCTCAACTTCTATTAGTGTTAGCGAGTTCCACATTCTCACCACTATCTGAGTAAAGAAGTTTCTCCTGAAAGCTTTATTGGATTTATTAATGACTATCTTATATTTATAAATCGAATGAGGATTGCACAAGTTATCCAGAGAAGTCACGATAAGTGCCTGTTCGCTTTCAGAAAGCGGCAGAATAGTACATTATAGGTGAGCAAGAGAACTGAGTTTTCGTGCTGCCTGCCGAGTTTATTGGAGGCTACAACCGGGGGAGAAGATGGAGGACATTGTGATTCTGTATTTGAAATCAGAATTCACTTATTTAAAAAGAAAGATCTTGCATTTATATCGTGCCTTTCAGGACCTCAGGGCGTCCCAAAGTGCTACACAGCCAACTTTTGAAGTGTAGTCACTTGTAATGTAGGAAACACGACAGCCAATTTGCGCACAGCAAGCTCCCACAAACAGCAATGAGATAATGACCAGATAATCTGTTCTTGTGATGTTTGGTTGAGGGATAAATATTGGCCAGGACATCTGGGAGAACTCCCCTGCTCTTCTTCGAAATCTTTTACTTCCACCTGAGAGGACAGACATCCGGTTTAACATCTCTTCCTAAAGACAGCACCTCCGACAGTGCAGCACTCCCTCAGTGTTGCACTGGAGTGTTAGTCTAGATTTGGGACTTGAAACCACAACCTGACCGACAAGAGATGAGGAGAGACAATAAAATATTAACTTGTGCCGACAGGGAAGACAACGAGTATCAGTGGGTTGCAAAACAGGAATCACTGTTAACCAGTTAATAGGCATTTGATTGGAATCATCATAATCACACTTTGCTGTTAATAAGTCTAATGTCCTTCCTTCTACAATGACATGTTCGATTCACTGTATATTTGCAATGATCTAAATATTTGATTGCTCCGGTTTTGTGACAGAACGAAACCGGAAAGATAACTTATTTAAATACCATTTTTGGGAGCATCCCTCGCACCCCGATTCATCGTCTAGAGATCGAATTGAAATGCGAGATGTCGACGAACGAGAGCGTCACGATGGGATTCATGCTGCAGACAAATCACCTGGTGCGGTTCGGACACTATAATGTATCCTTTAGACTGTATCACTCTGCAGATTACAATTTCCCAATTGTGCAATTCCCTTATCAAACCGAACTGAACGCCACGCTGTACGTTCAGATGGAGGCGACGACCACTGACAGCAGAGTGCAGATTTTCACAGAAAACTGCGTGTCTTCACCGTTTCGGAATCCAAACAAAATGGCATACAACATCATACAAAACGGGTAATGGTTGGAGCTGTCTCTTTTGCAACCTTGTGCAATTAATAATATATTTTCTGGGGGTCACTTTAATCTAACTCACCGGGCGGGAAACCCCACGGGATCGAGTGGAGCACTGGTCTCACATCCTGCCCAATATTACACTCTGTTGACTTCAATCGAGAGCAAAATCAGGCGGGCTGTAAAACCAGCGTTGAACCCGATCTCGTCAGTTGCCCCACAGTCGGGTTAGGTTAAAATTTCCCCCTCTGTGTAAGTTTTACTGGACTATATTATAGTTTAAGAGCAGGGCTCTGATTCATTTGAACATAAGAACATAGGAAATGGGAGCATGAGCAGACCCCTTATCCTGAGACTTTGCCCCCTTTGCTGCTGAAAGGGTAAAATTCAGCAAGATGTTACTTCTAAATCTAGTTAAAATTGCACATTGTTGGGGGTGAAATTGGACTTGGCTGGGGAATGGCAAACCAGGCAGAATCACCTTTGCTGCCTGTCATACCACACACCCGATATTCAATTCTATCGAAGGCAATGGCACTAAATATTGAGCGGGGTATATAACGGACCATCGATGTTTCGTGGCGCCACCCATGTACAACTTCACCCGCAAGTTATGTTCTGTGAATTGTACTAATGTATATGTAGTAACCCTGTGAGCCGCAGTAATTAAAGTACTGGACCTGAAAGTCATAAGGCACGGCCAAAGACTAAACCACAGCCAATGCAAACGTGACATCATGTAGGAATGTGAATAATCAATTTGCAGCCGATCAGCGATAAAGCAAAACTAAAAATAGTAAACGTAAAAGCAGAGAAACGACAGTTCACAGGTGAATCACAGAACAAGATAGCCATGATTTTTGTCTGCCCCTCTCCTTTCATGGCTGCATCTCGGTGATGGGATCTTAGTAGGCACTGACAACTAGAGGGTAATATTACGAGGAAACAGAAAGGCATACAGCAATATTTGCTTTTACATAAAAAATTTAACAGGAACTTTTGGATTGTTTTATGCTCATCATGTTAGCGCTGAAAAATGAACAACACCACACCAAACAGTCACACCAGGGTGAGGTAAAGCATAGTTTGGATGTAGACTAAATCAGTTTCAATAATGTTTGGGTCCTAAACTCAATACAGCTCCCCAACAACACCAATTCTAATCTTTCCCACAATAACCTTTCCTGTGAGCTTTCTCAGCAGAATTGTTTAATGCCAACACAGGCAGTTTTCTTTTCTTTTATATTCATTCTTGGGATGTGGGCGTCACCGGCTAGGCCAGCATTTACTGCCTATCCCTAGTTGCCCTGACAACTTACGGTAACTAAGTGTCAACCACATTGGCCAGACCGGGTAGGGACGGCAGGTTCCCTAAAGGACATCAGCGAATCAGATGGGTTGTTACAATAACCCGGCAGCTTCATGGTGACTTTTACTGATACCAGATTTTTCATTTCTAGATTTTTAAAACTGCATTAAAAATCTCAAACTGCCAAGGTGGGCTTTGAACACACGGGGTGTAATTTTAACCTAACTTAGCGGGCGGGATCAGTTTGAACACTGGATTTACACCCCGCCCAATATTGCTCTCCACTGACTTTAAAATAAAATTGCTGGACTATAACTTGGTGTTGTAAAATTGTTTACAATTGTCAACCCCAGTCCATCACCGGCATCTCCACATCATGACTTCAATGGAGAGGGTGTAAAACAAGCCTGTCAGTTTCCCCACGGGCAGGTTAGGTTAAAATTGCCCCCGTGATCTCTGGATTATTAATCCCAGGTCTCTGGATTACGAATTCAGTAACATAACCACTACACTGCCATACCCATGCACCGTTTTGTGACCTACATCCAAATTTATTTCCCATTTCAATGATGATGCAAAGGTGAAAGAGCATTGTGTTGTTGAGTGTTGAGTGCTTGGTCTTAATCTTTTGTTATTTATCATTAGACAGTTTTGTTGACAATGGAAATTCGCTGCTTGAGAAAATGGGCAAATAAATTGTCAATTAAACCGAGTACAAAGAACTCAGTAATTGTAGTATTAACTATTTGCATTCCATTGTCTGATAGTGTATCAGGTCACACTGTGCATGCTTGGCATCACAAATATTTCATAGCAAAGTGTAAAACAATTTGATATTTTATTTATTATTTCAGGATTATTTAAAATTCAAATATAACTTGCCTTCGGATGCTCTTCACCAGGGCCATTAGCAATAAAGAACTGGCAGACTCACTGGGGGTAATTTCGATTTTGTGCAGCAGGTGATAGTGAATCGGCAGCCAGTTTTGCATCTCTCCTGACTTATTGAAGTCCATAGAAGTAAAAATCGGGGCGGGATGCAGAACGGGCCGATTGCCTGTGTCCCTTTTTACAATATAGATCAAAGTCAAAACTATAGATCAAAGTCATTCCTTTCAACCTCTTGTGAATTCCCAAAAAGAACAAAGGAATTATCGATTAATTAAATCTCTTACAAATTGGATTCTGACCGACTATATTTGGGAATTTACCAGAAATAATAATAAAAAACACAAAATACTGGGGGGCGGGGGGGGGGGATTTCACCTTTTGTGGTTGGTGTCAAATGGCCGATATCGATTTGGCCGCACATTATAGATCTCGTCCGAATTTCCCTTCTGGTGACTTCAATGGGCCATTTTACACCAATCGCCCCGAAGTTAAAATTACCCCCTCAGACTTCACACTCCAATCCGTCGGAGCTTTTCTCCTAAAATTGAGGTAACTGTTTTTTTCTTCTTGCCTTTCAGTTGCATCAACGATCTGACGTTGAGGAACTATGATACCCACGACCCAAGGAAACAGCGGTTCAGTTTCCACGTGTTTAAGTTTGAGGATTTCTCGCAGATCTATTTATTCTGCGACCTTGTGCTATGTCACATGCACTCATCTCCCAACCGATGCGAGCGGGGCTGCATCCCGTCCAGAAAGAAGCGTGACCTCAGGGCAAAGGAGAGTAAAGACAAGTCAGCTCGTCTCTCACAGGGGCCCGTAATGTTTTCCGCACTGGGTGTGTTGCATTTTTCACTCCTTAGTCAATATAAAGGTGTCAAATTGTGAATTGCGTACATTGAATTGAAGCAAAACGCGAATATGTATCTCCAGTACTTTCCCTGACTATGGCCTAGAAATTCGGCCGCGCCCGTATTTGGGGGCGCGGGGGGCGCAGGGTACGGTCCCTGCGCCTGAAAGGTGGGGCCCGAGGCGCCCGGCTATGGGGCCTCGGGCCTCATTTCCACGGAGCCGGCGAGCTGAGCAGAGCTGCTGGCAAAGCATATTGGAAGATCAGGCCACTGCGACGCTAGGTAAGTGAGCAAGGGTGGGCGATCGGGCCGGGGGGGGGGAAGGGGCGGGCGATCCGGCCGGGCTATTGGGCTGGGGAAGGTGGATGATTGGGCGGCGAGAGGTGGGCAATCGGGTCAGGAGGTAGCCGGGGTGGAGGGAGCGATGGCCAGGGGCAGAAGTAGTGGTGACCAGGTTTTGGGGGGGGGGGGGGGGGGTGGGTGGGGGAGTGAGGGGCGGAGAGCGAACTCCTCCTCCTCCCCACTCCACACTCAGGTAAGTATATTTTATAAACTTACCTTGTTGGTTGGTTCCTTTATGAACTGCCTGTTAGGCCATGTTTCATGCGTGGTCACCGCACGCCGAATTTTTGGCCTTCACCAATATGGTGGGTGGCGCACCTCTGGCTCGTAGTGAGTCGTCACAACACGTTTGCCATATTGGAGGTTTAGGAAGCCGTCCAGCGCCCAAAGATCTGGCGCTGCGCCCTTGTATCTTGATTTCGGAACTTTGGTTTTTCACTTTTAAGATAAAACAGTAAACCGTTTAGACAAATATTGTTTACATTTCTCAATTTAAACCCAGACTTAAAATATGAATGTCTTTATTTTATTAATTAGCAGAATAGGCCTCGTATTTTCAGGAACAAATTCTGTATTATTGATGCAACACTCAAAAATAAAACTGAAATATTGCATGCACCAACTGGTTATATTTTCACCTTGACAGCTTTCCTAATTTATAACCCAATCTTTTTTTTTTAACTGTCGAACGAGGTTGTCAAACTAGAGACATATGGCCCCTCTTACAGAGCAGGTTAAATTTTAAGACAATATGACTATAGCACAATTTCAGCTGAAATTGCAATTTAATTTCCATGTTTTATCTTTGCACAGGAAGGCGTCATCCTCACCGCAGCTCAGAGCGGAAAGAAGGCGGTTATAATATTTATATTTTCGGTGTACTTTCGGCTATTTGTCTGAGTTTGCTCACTGCTTTGATCCTCCAGAGAAAACACTATTTGCGACAAAACTGAATGATTATTCCGTGTCTCAACTCGGTTAAAAAAAAAATTGGCGCAAATAAAACTGAAACACCAATGTTCCTTTGCCTTAGCTCCAACAGCGCGCTACTAATACAAGTGAGTCTCTAACTTTTCCTGTAAGGTTGAATACATCCATTTGAAATTCATCCAGTCTTTGCCCCAGAGCTAGGCACCCAGAATTAAAAGCCGGTGAAGGATTGTAGCTAGTTTGAATTGTGAAAATTGTGTTAAGGCATCAGATCATGGGCGTGACTCGTAATTTCTTGTTTCTTTGATTTATTCTGATTTGTTTTAGTAAAGAAAACGCATTAATTTTCTAAAACCACAATAATATACAATTAACTCAATTCAGGTTTTTTTTAGTGAGAGAGTGTTGCCGTTATATCGGTGATGGTAAGAGAATAATGAATTACATATCTTACAGGAATTATAGTTAATTGTGAAATTGTCTCATTGCTACAGTTGTGAAAATACATGAAATCGTTGTTATGATTCTTTTGATCTTGAAACTCATTCCCTGTTTATTCTACTAAATTGAATTAAAGTTTTTATTGCAACGAGGTGATTGCCTGTGTTCCCTATTTATGCTATAGTTTGCTACAAATAGTTAGCCTCAAAATTGCTCCCAAGGATGAACTAATGTTAATTCATTGGGAACCTGCCACAATCATATCTGTTTACGTCGTTTTTTGAAAGAAATTTCGGAGCTTCCTTTGGCAGATGGTGTTCCAAGGGGGTCATTTTAACTTTATATATGGTGCAAAACGGGCTACATCGGACAGCCCACCCGATTTTTTCCTTTCCATTGTGGGACAACGTCTACTAGAAATAATCTCCTGCTGGCTGAGTATGCAAACATATCCCTGGTTGATGTCCAATGTGAGGGGTTCCACAGAGGCAATCAATTGCTCTGCATCCCCGCATGCCCAACTAATGGAACCGCCATTGGATGAAGTAGGATATTTAGCAGTAAGATGATCGTGACAATGCGCTCATACATTCGAAGGTGTGATGTGATGCTCACTGTGTCACTCAAGAGAAATTCATGGTCCCCTCTTGTGTACAATGAGGGCTCGAATACATGATTCTCAGAGGCCTACTGATCGATCAGTGGGGGCAATTTTAACTTTGGGCGAGAGTGTAAAATGGGCCATATTGAATTGGCCGCCCATTATACGCTGTACCTGATTTTCCCTTACATTGACTTCAATAGAAATAAAAACAGGGTGTGGTGAACATTGGACGGCCAATTCAATATCACCCATCGCCCAAAGTTAAAAGTATCCCTAGTGAATATTATCAATGCCAAAGGGAAGGTGAGTGGGATTTTTTTAGGGTTCAGTTCATTTCAAGGGGGAAATTTTAACCTAACTCACCTGGTGGGAAGCCGATGGGATCAGGCGGAACGCCGGATTGACATCCCGCCCTATATTACTCTCATTCCAGTTAACTGTAAACGAGTTATAAATACTGTACACTGAATTGTGGCATTAATTAAGCTAGATTCGTTCGTTCACAACTTTTCTCACATTAATCAGCGTCGCAGGCATATCTATAAAGATGGTTTTACTTAAGACCAAGAATGGTGTGCCGCGGCATTACGACCCACATTAACCTAAGTATAAGAACATAAGAAATAGGAGCAAGACTAGGCCATACAACCCCTCCAGCCTGGTCTGCCATTCAATAAGATCATGGCTGATCTTCGACCCCAACTCCACTTTCCTGCCCGATCCCCATATCTCTTGATTCCCCTAGAGTCCAAAAATCTATCGATCTCAGCCTTGAACATATTCAACGACTCAGCATCCACAGTCCATTGGGGTAAAGAATTCCGAAGATTCACAACCCTCTGTGTGAAAAAAATCCTCCTCATCTCAGTCTTAAATGGCCGAGCCCTTAACCTGAGAGTATGCCCTCTAGTTCTAGACTCTCCAGCCAGGGGAAACAACCTCTCAGCTTCTACCCTGTCAAGCCCCCTCAGAATCTTGTATGTTTCAATGAGATCACCTCTCATTCTTCTGAACTCCAGCGAGTATAGGCATAAAAAAAAGGGGTGAACGATAATCAGTGTTCAGATTCTAGGAGGTGAGGCACGAACTGGCTCTGTCAGTATCCTTGACACATTTGTATGTCCTGATATTTTACACACTGGTCGTCTGCAAGGGAAAGGACAGATCTAAGCTGAGTTCATTTTGATCACATTGGGAGTTTTCCTTTCAGTGCGCTACGGATCATAGATGCATAAAGTCATACATAAAAAAAACTTGCTTACCATTTCACTGCACATCACAGAAAGAAATGATATTCCCCAATTGTTTACAACATGAGGCAGAAAGTGCAGCAGAGAGTAAAAACCTACAATTATAATATACGTGCGGCCACGTTATCCAGTTTTAAGCAGCGAGGAAAACAAATTAGGACAGGAAATGAAGCCAAAACACCACTACCCATAACTCACCACTACCCGTACCTCACCACTACCCATATCTCACCACTACCCGTACCTCACCACTACCCATAACTCACCACTACCCATATCTTACCACTACCCATATCATACCACTACCTGTATTTCACCACCACCCAAATCTCACCATTACCCATATCACACTACTCATATCACACCACTATCCATATTTCGCTACTACCCAAATCTCACCACGACCCATATCTCACCACTACCCATATCTCACCGCTACCCATATCTCATCACTACCCAAATCTCGCCACTACCCATATCACACCACTACCCATATCTCACCACTACCCATATCTCACCGCTACCCATATCTCACCACTACCCAAATCTCGCCACTACCCATATCACACCACTACCCATATCTCACCACGACCCATATCTCACCACTACCCATATCTCACCGCTACCCATATCTCATCACTACCCAAATCTCGCCACTACCCATATCACACCACTACCCATATCTCACCACTACCCATATCTCACCACTACCCATATCTCACCGCTACCCATATCTCATCACTACCCAAATCTCGCCACTACCCATATCTCACCACTACCCATATCTCACCACTACCCATATCACACCACTACCCATATCACACCACTGCTCATATCTCACCACTACCCATATCACACCACTATCCATATTTCGCGACCACCCAAACCTCACCACTACCCAAATCTCACCACCATCCATATCACACCACTACACGTATTTCACCACTACCCAAATCTCACCACTACCCATATCTCACCGCTACCCATATCACACCACTACCTGTATTTCACCACTACCCAAATCTCACCACTACCCAAATCTCACCACCATCCATATCACACCACTACCTGTATTTCACCACTACCCAAATCTCACCACTACCCAAATCTCGCCACTACCCATATCACACCACTACCCATATCTCACCGCTACCCATATCTCACCACTACCCATACCTCACCACTACCCATAACTCACCGCTACCCATATCACACCACTACCCATATCACACCACTGCTCATATCTCACCACTACCCATATCACACCACTACCTGTATTTCACCACTACCCAAATCTCACCACTACCCAAATCTCACCACCATCCATATCACACCACTACATGTATTTCACCACTGCTCAAATCTCACCACTACCCAAATCTCACCACTACCCATATTTCACCACTACCCATATCTCATCATAGAATCATAGAATGCTTACAGCTCAGGAGGAGACCATGAAGCCCATTGAGCCCATGCCGGCTCTTTGTAAGAGCAATCAGTGAGTCCCCCGTAGCCCTGAAAAAAATTTCCCTTCATATATTCATCCAATTCCTTTTTGAAAGCCATGATTGAATCTACCTCCACCACCCTTTCAGGCAGTGCATTCCACATCTTAACTGCTCACTACATAAAAAAAAGTTTTTCCTCATGTCGCCTTTGTTTTTTTTGCCAATCACCTTAAATCTGTGTCCTCTGGTTCTCGACACTTCCACCAATGGGAACAGTTTCACTTCATTTACTTTATCTAAACCCGTCATGATTTTGAACCTATCTATCAAATCTCCTCTCACCCGTCTGCTCTAAGGAGAACAATCCCAAATTCTCCAGTCTATCCACGTAACTGAAGTCCCTCACCCCTGAAACCATTCTAGTAAATCTTTTTTGCATCATCTCTAAGGCCTTCACATCATTCCTAAGGTGCAGTGTGCAGAATTGGACACAATACTCCAGTTGTGGCCGAACCAGTGTCTCTATTTGTAAAACCCAGCATCCCATATGCTTTATTAAACACTTTCTCAACCTGCCCTGCCACCTTCAAAGATTTGTGCACATATACCCCCATTCTGTTCCTGCACCCCCTTTAGAATTGTATAATTTAGTTTATATTGCCTCTCCTCGTTCTTCCTGCCAAAAGTATCACTTCACACTTCTCTGCGTTAAATTTCATCTGCCATGTGTCCGCTCATTCCACCAGCCTGTCTATATCCTCTTGAAGACTATCACTATCCTCCTCACTGTTTATTACACTTTCAAGTTTTGTGTCATCGGCAAATTTTGAAATTGTGCCCTGTACTCCCAAGTCTAAGTCATTAATATATATCAAAAAAATCAGTGGTCCCAGCACCGACCCCTGGGGAACACCACTGTACACCTCCCTCCAGTCTGAAAAACAACCGTTCACCACTACTCTCTGTTTCCTGTCACTTAGCCAATTTTGTATCCATGCTGTCACTGCCCCCTTTATTCCATGGGCTTCAACTTTGCTGATAAGCTTGTGGAACATTATCAAGCGCCTTTTGAAAGTCCATATACACGACATCAACTGTATTGTCCTCATCAACCCTTTCTGTTACCTCACCAAAAAACTCAATCAAGTTAGTTAAACACGATTTGCCTTTAACAGATCCATGATGGCTTTCCTTAATTAATCCACACTTGTCCAAGTGACAATTAATTTTGTCCCGGATTATCATTTCTAAAACCTTCCCCACCACCAAGGTTCAACTGACTTGCCTGTAATTGCCGGGTTTATCTTTACACCTTTTTTTGAATAAGGATGTAAGATTTGCAATTCTCCAGTCTTCTGGCACCACCTCCATATCTTAGGAGGATTGGAACATTTTGGCCAGCACCTCTGCAATTTCTACCCTCACTTCCCTCAGCAATCTAGGATGCAACACATCCAGACCCGGTGACTTATCTACCCATATCTCACCACTACCCATATCTCACCACTACCCATATTTCACCACAACCCATATTGCACCACTATCCATATCTCACCACTATCCATATCTCACCACTATACATATCTCATCATTATCCATATCCCATGGCTACCCGAATCACAACACTACCCATATTTCACCACAACCCATATATCACCATAACCAAACCACTACCAGATGCCACCACTACTCATATATCACCACTACCCATATCTCACCACTACCATATGTCACCGCTACCCATGTTTCACCACTACCCATATCACGCCACTACCCATATCTCACCACTACCCATATTTCACCACTACCCAAATCTCACCACTACCCATATCTCATCACTACCCATATCTCACCACTACCCATAGATCACCATTTCCATATGTCACCACTATCCGTATCTCACCACTACCCATATTTCACCATTACCCATATCACACCGCTACTTATCTCTCACCAATACCCATATGTCACCACTACCCCATCTCACCACTATCCATATCTCACTGCTACCTATATCTAACCACCACACATATCTTACCACTACACACATCTTACAACTATCCATGTCTCACCACTGCCCATATGCCACCACTACTCATAGCTCACCATTAGCATATATCACCACTACCCATATTTCACCGCTATCCATATCTCACCACTATGCATATTTCACCACTACGCATATTTCATCACTACCCATATCTCACCACTGCTCATATCTCATCACTACCCATATCTCTCCAGTAACCTTATATCACCACCACCAGTATCTCACCGCTACCCATATCTCACCACCAACCATGTCTCACCACTCCCATATCTCACCACCAACCATGTCTCACAACTACCCATATCTCACCACTACCCATTTCAAACCACTTTACTGCATAACTCACTGCATACTGATTGAGCTCGTTCTTTTCTGTTACTGTTTTCAATGTTGGTGATGTCAGTATCATACTTTCTCAGAAAAAGTGTCTTTTCAACAACTTCAAATTGATCCGCTCTAATCGTTTTCTAAGTTGTCTTAACATCTTTTAGCAGATTCCAACCATTCATTTACTTCTGGAAAAAAAAATTATCTCAGCTTTTCTGCGAAATGACGACGGTTCTGCTGTCCTCAGATTGAATATTTTCAATTATAACAGACTAACTGCTGTAAATCCTTCTGTTTCTGTCCCACATTACCATCATTCACTTTTCGTTAATGGAAACAGCACCGCTGTCCTGACCCTAGATTCTTCCTACATGTTGATAGGCAACGAAATTTCAAAAAAAGTGATAACAGTTACACCAAATGAAGACATTTCTCTTATTGTGTCAAATAAAAGATAATTTTCATCTGATTCATTTTTAAATGTTCCCGTCACTGATTTGGGTACAAGGTATTATGTTGTCACTTAGAATGTAGTCGGTTCCGGAAACACGAGACAATTCGCTATTGCTAACGGTAATGAACCTTTCCAGGTCACCATAATCGTTTCTGATTCTCTGGTACTCAACGGAACCCAGTACTCTGACAATCAGAGATTCGCTTTTGCTATGGAACCAAACGAGACGTTCAATTTCAGAGGAACAAAGATTGAGTCACTGGCCGCAGAATACCCAACCTCTGGCCTGCTCTTGCAGCCACAGTATTTATGTGGCTGGTCCAGTTAAGTTTCTGGTCAATGTTGAGCTTTGGTTCTGTTTTTAATGGCCGAACACTTATGGCGAGTGGCAGACTGAAAATTGATTTAATTAACTGTTAATGAAAACCAGTACACAAGGGAAAAGCATAGGACGTTTGTTACATTCCCAATTTGAATACTTGTTTACGATTAATTATTATTATATTGGAGGGATAAATCGCAGCGTTACCTATCCATTTGTTATTTTTTCTCTGTCAGAATCTTCGAAGCTAACTACTTTTCCCTGTTTCTTACAGTTGTCCCAAAGATTCTACGTTTAAAACCTACCAATCGAATGACCCGAGGAAACAGCGGTTCAGTTTCCACGTGTTTAAGTTTGAGGATTTCCCGGAAGTCTATGTGCTCTGTGAGGTTGTGATCTGTGATATGGGCTCATCTCCCAACCGGTGCGCTCGGGGCTGCCTCTCGTCCAGACACAAGCGTGAGCTCAGTACGCGGGAGAGTGAAGTCAAGTCAGCTCGACTCTCACAGGGACCTGTAGTGTTTCGCAGCGACTTAGAAGGTGGGTCTTATTTGTGAGAGTCGCCTTGGAGATAGAAATGTCTAGCTGTGATTTATGTCTAGTTAAGTATAATGCACAATATAGAGTCATAGAGAGTCATAGAGTCATACAGCACGGATAGAGGCCCTTCGGCCCATCGTGTCCGCGCCGGCCATCAGCCCTGTCTACTCTAATCCCATATTCCAGCATTTGGTCCGTAGCCTTGTATGCTATGGCATTTCAAGTGCTCATCCAAATGCTTCTTGAATGTTGTGAGGGTTCCTGCCTCCACAACCCTTTCAGGCAGTGAGTTCCAGACTCCAACCACCCTCTGGGTGAAAAAGTTCTTTCTCAAATCCCCTCTAAACCTCCCGCCTTTTACCTTGAATCTATGTCCCCTTGTTATAGTACCCTCAACGAAGGGAAAAAGCTCCTTAGTATCCATCCTATCTGTGCCCTTCATAATTTTGTACACCTCAATCATGTCCCCCCTCAGCCTCCTCTGCTCCAAGGAAAACAGACCCAATCTTCCCAGTCTCTCTTCATAGCTGAAGCGCTCCAGCCCTGGTAACATCCTGGTGAATCTCCTCTGCACCCTCTCCAAAGCGATCACATCCTTTGGAGCTGTTCTCCACATTAATTACTGTGAATTTTGCTGGTTTTAATATAACACATTTTTTCCCGTTTAAACCTCGAGACTTACATCAACACACTTATTAGACGTAGAAGCATAATAAAGCCTTGTACTTTCAACAAACGAACCAGAGGAGAGATTAGAATTTTTTTTTTACGCCTCGAGTTATGATCTGGAATTCACTGCCTGAAAGGGCGGTGGAAGCGGATTCAATAGTAACTTTCAAAAGGGAATTGGATAAATACTTGAAGGGGAACATTTTGCAGTACTATGGGAAAAGAGCAGGGGGAGTAGGACTAATTGGATAGCTCTTTCAAAGAGCCGGCACGGGCACGATGGGCCGAATGGCCTCCTCCTGTGCTGTATGATTCCATGAATCACATCTCCTGGATCCACATTTTTTTTCTCTTTCCTCAGTTCCCACTCTTCCCCCTCCCCCATTTTGTTGTCCCTTTGTTTCTGTGCATCTTTTCCCTCTCTTTTTTCAACCGCCTAACTATTTACACGCTACTTTGCTTGGCTGTACAGCCTTGCATTACCTCAATGTTCTCAGCTTTTATATCATATAGCAGCTTTATCTGTCTTTCGGATGAAATGTTAAACCGAGGCCCTGTCTGCCCTCTCAGGTAGATGTAAAAAGATCTCACAGCCACTATTTGGAAGACGAGTGGAGGAATTCTCCCCAGTGTTCTGGCCAATATTTACTGCTCAACCAACATCACTAAAAAAACCACATTATCTGGTCATTATCACATTGCTGTTTGTGGGATCTTGCTGTGCGCAACTTGCCTGCTGCGCTTACCACATTACACCAGTTGCTGTTTTTCAAAAGTACTTCATTGGCTATTATGCGCTTTGGGTCGTGAAAGGCGCTATATAAATGCAAGTTCTGTTCTTTTATTCGAGGCAAACCGGAGACCATTAAACCCACAGGCTCCCTCTCTGTGTTGGGCGGATCCCTTTCTCCTCTCTTTATTTCCCTCCATTTTCCAACCTCACTAAAATGCTTCCTTACCTTTTAGTTTTCATTTCTGACCAAGAGTAAATACACGAAAAGTTAACTCTGATCGTAATAGACGCTGTTGTGTGTTTCTAGCATTTTTTTTTGTTGTCTTTGTTTCTGGTTTCCCGCATTCCCAATTTTTGTACATGTATCTGTGTGTTGTTATTTTCTACTTCAAGAAGTGGTTATCAAGTTAGGTCCATTTGCATTTCTTAAATAATAGGTCAATTTGTTGCACGATCGGAATATAGGGGAATTTATATGGAATTACGACATTGTTTTTTTTAACAGGTGAACTCTCGCCGAATTCAAAGACGACGGTCAACGGCGATTACACTCTTTCCTGTGTAACTTCAACGATTTTGATCTCAGACCTTGGTACTTCACGGGAAATACTCTTTCCATGAAGCTCCAGGATGGATGCTCCTTAAAAGCAGCTGAATGCGATGCTGAGCCTCCAACTGTTGGAAAACCGACCAAATTGTGCAGATTACATTGGGTACCTGGGCCGTAAACCGCAGAACGACGTGTGATTCGCGGGAGCATCTTATTTGATGGGTGCTGATTTTTCGATTGTGGAAATGACCGAACTTGTCCGAAAGAACAATAATATAAAATGCAGTTGATTCTCTATTGGAATTGTTCGTTATTTCGGCGCTGGTTGGAGGACAGTTAGATGCTGCTGGTATAATTGTGTTCAGTTGCATCCGATAAAATGCAATAGAATGGGCGATTTGGGTCATTTCTACGGTGTTGGTGTAGTTGACTTATCACATGTAGCCTCTTGGAATAAAATGCCTCTGTAACCGCTATTACTGATTCCGTGTTATATGTGCGCCATTGTTTGGGTTAATGTATTGCTTTTTGGAATGCTTATATTTTTAAGATATTTTGCTTCCCCAAAGTAAACATTTTGGAAACCAGGAAGTGATCATTTATTTAGAGCTTCCTAAACACCAAGGTTTGTTTGTGCCATGGTTATAGGATGGGGTGGGTGTTCATCTGAAGGGTTGGGCGGTTGCAGACACAATGTAAAGGCGCACAGTCACTGAAGACTGACCAAAGATCACTAAAACCTAAACTTAGGTGATAGGCTCCATCAGGATTATGAGGGGTTTTGATAGAGTAAATAAGGAGGAACTGTCTCTACTGGCAGGAGGGTCCTAAACCAGAGGACACGTGATTTAAGATAATTGACAAAAGAACCAGAGGGGAGATGAGGCAGGTGTTTTTTTACTCAGAGTAGCGAGTTGTTATGATCTGCAATGCGCTGCCTGAAAGGGCGGTGGAAGCAGATTCAATAATAACTTTCAAAAAGTGAATTGGATAGATACTTGAAAAGGAAAAATTTGCAGGGCTATGGGGGAAGAGCCTAATTGGTGGGACTAATTGGAAAACTCTTTCAAATGGCCGCCTTAGACACGATAGGTTGAATGGTTTCCTTCTGTGGTGTAAGATTTTATGATTCTATTCTATTCCAGGAGTTTTCAATATCGGCCCAAAATTATAGCATGATTGGTGGCGAGACGGTTAAATACTTCACCGAGAGAGAATTTCACTCGGTAAAACATCGAGGAGGATGTGGCGGTTCAGCGCTCAGTGAAACCAAGGACAGTATCAGCAAACATAAGGGAGTAGAAATCCGCTTTAGGAAGTAGCCCAAAACGGGCGGTAACACATCAGCAACCAACTATACACCCAACCCGATATTAAGTTTGCACAGTGTAAAACAGGCGATAACCAATTGCACTCCCCCTCTCCATTATACACCCCGTCCAATTTCCCTTCAATTGACTTCTATGAAAGGGAAAATCAGGCGTGTTGTATAATGGGCGTCTCATTCCATATTGGCCATTTTACACCAACGCCCAAAGTTAAAGTGACCCCCAGTTGACTTCAATTGATCCTGAATATCTTCGGCGGGCGTCTCTAACAAGCGGCCGTTTTGCGCTGCCACCCGAGAGGAATTTCAACCCCATTGTATTATTTTTACTAAAGGGCAGTGTAGGTCTAGTAATCCAGAGGCCTGGACTAATAATCCGGAGTCATGAGTTCAAATCCCACCACGACAGCTGGGGAATTTAAATTCAATTAATTAAATAAAATCTGGAATAAAAAAAACTAGTATCAGTAATGGTGGCCATGAAACTACTGGATTGTCATAAAAACCCATCTGGTTCACTAATGCCCTTTTGGGAAGGAAACCTGCCGTCCTTACCTATATGTGACTCCAGACCCACAGCAATGTGGTTGATTCTTAATCGCCCTCTGAAATGGCCGAGCAAGCCACTCAGTTGTTCAAGAAGGCGGCTCACCACCACCTTCTCAAGGGCAATTAGGGATGGGCAATAAATGCCGGCCTTGCCAGCGACGCCCACATCCCATGAACGAATAAAAAAAAACACTCTTGCACTCTCCATTCGACCAGCCCCCTCTGCTTCTGTTCTCATCTTTAATCCACCCATTACCATGACACCTCGGGGGTGAAGATCAGGGAGTCCGGCTGGACAGCAGTAGAACCCAGGCAACATTGTCATAACACTGAAACTTGTGTTATTGAGCTGAATTGAGATTGGGAAATGAAGCAAGCAGGTTAAGTAAGTGAGCGAATACACCACGAGATTACTTTAAGAAACAAATCCCAGAAGGAAACAAGATTCCTGAGGAAAAGGCCGCTTGAATGCCAGCAAGCTGTCAGACTAATAGCTGCAATCTAAATGTACCCAAAAAACGGGACTTGGATGCTTTGAATATCGGGGCTGGATATTATAGATTATATTTAATCGGTGTTCCCTCTGATCCACAGTCCCAATGCCATAATCAATGAGATAAAGTGCATCTGTGGCAAAAATAGAGAGGATGGGAAATTTCATCCTCAACGCCCTGTCATTGTCAGGTTGTCTCAATAAATCACAGGTGGGTCTATATGCTACAGAAATGAGAACATAAGCAATTTTAGAAACGAAAGGGGCCAGTTATCCCCAACAACTCAGTTCCGTATTTTACAGCTAAACTACATCTTACCTCTTCCTTATCTATTCCTCAAATCCGCCTGGCTTCAAAAACTCCGGTATGTGACCAGGCGTGCGCACAGTACTATCGCTGGGATCTGGAAAACGATCTCCCATAAATTGACCTCCACCTCCCTCGTACTGAAACCCAAGACTGTATTAACCTTTTAGTTGCAGATTTTGGTATCACTTAATTGAAACTATATTCTGTTGATCTCCTCAAACATGGTAGCGTTTCATTCCCTTTTGCACCAGTCATTAACAAGGTGGCAAATTTACAATAAATACACAGACATTAAACGCTCCTTTTTCAGTTTTCATTAATTCGCCGTTCAATTAGTACTCAAATTTGGTATTTTACATCAGTGTGTATTACCTTGCATACTTTCCAAATGATTCGATCAATAATTCGGTGAAATTTCGCTCACAAGTGTTCTTTGCTTTGAAGTTGTGCACAAGTTACAATTTAACTCAGACTTGGGCCCCAGTCGGACTGAAGGGAGCAAGACGAGGGGGCTTTCGGGACCCACATAACTTGCACTTGCCGCCGCATGCGATATAACTCCACTCATGAGAATAGTTTAAAACTCATATTTGTACTTCCCCATATCCGTGCTGTATAACTCCGACGGTAAGGGGTAGTAAGCGGGTGATACCCGCTCTAAATTCGCATTAGAGGCTGTGAATTTTAGCCATAGCATCTTGACTGAGGGCAAGAAAATGTTAAGAAGTAGAGGCTGTGTCCAACAGTCACAGAACGTGTCATATAATTCTATATGATATATTATATATCAAACTTTCTACTTCAATAACACATGAATATGTAAGCGATCTTGCGGTTTGTTATGTCACCCTGTTGTGTATGTTCTTTCTCTCTCTGGAATTCTCACCCACCCTGTCGGTAACCCGAACATGTTATTGTGATATTCACCAACATTTTCTTCACGGTAAAAGCACCTCTGTGCTTCCTCCCACGCTTCTTTGATGTGTGTGTTTGAAATTGTGAGGCCTGAATTCAAAGGGAGCAGTTGAGTGTAAGTCCAGGACGGTGAGGCGGTCATGGCCCATGTAACAGAGATACACGTGGGGAAAGTTTCACTTACACTGTGAGGTTTAATACTGACCTGATGTCCTGCAGAATCTTGTGCACCGGGAGTTGAGCAGACGCCAACCACGAGATTGATAAAAGCTGCATCTTTAATCATTGCATTAATACAGCGACTTTTATTACTGTAGAAATATTCTCACATTAATCAATCTTCCTTCTGTGTCTGGGAACTTGCTTTTGCTTAAGGACAGGAAGCATTGCGACCAACTTTAATGCATGAATATAAATAATAGTGAACATTGTGAATACCGCTCGAAATGGTTGCTCTTGGCGCAATGAATTCTCCCCTTGAATATCTTCTGATGTGTATCTGGTTAGTCCGCTGCTTACAACATATATAAAGATAACTTTCTGGTCTGTTTAAAATGCTCATTTTCTGCTTTGAGCTTTGCAGAAACCTCCGTCCAGGATTTCCAATTCTGTTCTCATTAATGTGACTCCACCGTGTGGAACCGAATTTCCAGTTCAATTTGGGTTACTGTAAACTGTATCAGTGAAAGATGCATCAACTGGAACTTTAATTGAATGAAAATTTGGAGATAAGTTTAAGTCGCGTATTTTTCCTGTGTTCACATTCCGCACCCGCACCCCTAAAACAGATAAATTAAATTGTTAAGGATTTTTACTCATTTCGGTTAAAATCTCTCAAATCTTCATTTAAGAACTTATGCGGAAGATAAATCACCTTTGTACTGGGAGATAGCTCACTTCTTCAATATCACCTCTCAAACCTACGACCTCCACCACCTGGAAGGACAAGGGCAGCAGGTCCATGGGAACAACACCACCTCCAGGTTCCCCTCCGAGTCACACACCATCCCGACTTGTAACATATATCGCCGTTCCTTCATGGTCGTTGGGTCAAAATCCTGCAACTCCCCACCATCACCACACGGACTGCAGCGGTTCCAGCACATACATGCGAATTAAGAGCAGGAGTAGGCCATTCGGCCCCTCGAGCCTGCGCTGCCATTTGATAAGATCATGGCTGAACTGATTGCGACCTCAACCCTACTTTCCAGTCTACCTACTATAACCTTTGCCCCCCTTGTTAATCAGGAATCTATCTAACTCGGCCTTAAAAATATTCAATGACCCTGCCTCCACCGCTCTCTGGGGAAGGGAGTTCCACAGACTCCCGACCCTCTGAGATAAAAAAATTCTCTTCATCTCCGTCTTAAATGGGAGACCCCTTATTTTTAAACTGTGGCCCCTAGTTCTAGTCTCTCCCACAAGGGGAAACATCCTCTCAGCATCTACCCCTTCTAGTCCCCTCCGGCTCACCATCACCTTCTCAAGGATAAATAAGGATGGGCAATAAATGCCGGCAATGCCAGCGAGGCCGCATCCCTAGAATGAATAAACTATAAGTATCGAAATAACCAGATAGGAGCTGAAATTATCCAAGGCTGGAGCAATTAAACTCTGACAGATTACCTGCTCATCGCTAATTCCGAAGCAATTTCTGCTGTAAAGTTTGTAGTGATCTAAAAACAGATACATTACAGGCAACAAGTTACAGGAAGCCCAGTTTTATTCAGAAGGAAAATGAAGAGACAGATAAAACTACTGGGCAAGTGAAACATAGTTCCAAACGGTGAGATGCATTGCATTTCTCTACTTGAATCTGAAGAAACGGATATCATTGAAACTCAAGCTGATTTAACATTCTTAAACATTTAGCTGATAGGTCGTGTTTATCACACCAATATATATCGCTGGAAATATGTTGGACATTCGTTATGCTTTAGTGAACGGACTCGTACATTACATTAAAAGGGCAACATTACTTAATCTCCTACCAACATATGGACAGGGAAAGACCCTCTGGTCTGTCCAGCCTATCCCACACAATAGTGATACCTTGTGTAGCACTCTCCATCCCACCTAAAACCATGTCATCGCCTGGGAGAGGCGAAAAACCAAATAAAAATCCAGGTCAACCTGAGGAAAAAATTCTGGGAAATTCCTCTCCGACCTCTTTGGCGACCGAAACTAGTCCAGGAGATTACTCTGGCCCTGATCATTCTATGCAGTACCTACCTTTTGTAAGAGGTGAACTCTGCTAGAAACAGGTCCAGCTCTTGCGTGAAGGAATTCAGTGAATTGTTGTCCACCTCACCAGCCGGCAGCCTGTTCCAGAGGTCCACTCTTCTCGGGGAAAAGAACCACCTCCTGACATCTAACCTAGATCTTTCCTTATACAACTTAAAATTCTGACTCCTGGTCCACCCCAACCTATTTAATTGGAACAGACTGTCAACTGGAACACAATCTATTCCTTTCATCATCTTATAAACCTCAATCAGATCACCCCAAAGCCTACGTTTCTCAAAAGAGTAGACTCCCAACTCTTTTAGCCTATCTTGATAACTAAGATGCTTTAAACTGGGAATTAGTCTTGTGGCCCTCCTCTGCACCCTGTCCAAAGCCTCGATATCACCCACCTTGTGAGGAGACCAAAACTGGACATGGTATTCCAACTGAGGCCCGACCAAACTCTTGTACAAGGAAAAATGGTTTACTTGGTCTTATAATTGTCCTATAAATGCACCCCAACACTCTTTGTTCTAGCCAACACTTCACGGCATTGCAAATGGACCGTTAGAGATCTATGCACTAGAACGCCCAGATCTCTATCTTCCTCCAACTTCCTCCGTGGAGGGTGCATGCATGCTGCACATTTGACCTGCCCGCATATGTAACACTGCACCTTCCAAATTAAGCATCATTTGCCAGTCACAAGCCCAATCCCCCAACACATCAAGATCGTGTTGGTGAGTTCTGGTTTACTGACACACTACGCATGACTGCTTGAATGTCGCTGTCTGGTTTGTAGACTGAATCCTTAGGCCATCTTTGTAAGATGTCCTCCATGTATTTTCTGTAGAATAGAGGATCTCATGCACTTTACCATCTTCCCTTTCTTCCTCAGTTGTCCCTAAGATTTTGGTTCCCATCTTCTCCCGGTTCTGACCGTACGCTTGGTGCAAAATGCAGGTGGGTAATTGCCTCCCACGGCCCCCATTGGTGCCCTATTGTCACTGTGACATTTCCAGGGATTGGGAGAACAGCCGCCCCTCCCCCGCAATTTCCCGGCCCTTATCTACTTTACCTGAGACCGCCTGCTTCCACCTCTATAGTATCGGCCGTCTCCGCCTTTGCCTCAGCCCATCTGCTGCTGATTCCCTCGTCTGTGCTTTTGTTACCTTCAGACTCGACTATACCAATACTCTCCTGGCCGGCCTCCCATCATCCAACCTCGGTAAACTTGGGCTCATCCAAAACTTTGCTGCCCATATAGTAACTTATTGCTTACCCATCACCCTGTGCTCACTGACCAACATTGGCTTCCCGTCCTCCAATGCCTCAAATTAAAAATTCTCATCCTTGTGTTCAAATCCCTCCACAGCCTCGCCCATCCATATCTCTGTAAACTCCTCCAGCCCCACAACCCTCCGTGAACTCCGTGTTCCTCCAATTCTGGCCTCTTGTGCATTCCCAATTTCTTTTGCCAATACCAGTGGTGGCTGTGCCTTCGGTTGTCTAGGCTCTAAGCTCTGGAATTCTCTCCCTAAACTTCTCCGCCTCTCTCTCCTCCTTGAAGATGCTTCTTAAAGCCTATATCTCGTTGACCCAGTTTCAGTCACCTGTCCTAATATCTTTTTAAGTGGTTTGCTGTCAAATTGACAGTAACTTAAGTGGGGTTTCAACATGCAGGTTTGGGCTCATCAGTGGCAAGTAACATTCACGCCAGACAAGTGCCAGGCAATGACTATCTCCAACAAGAGAGTGTCTAACCACCTTCCCTTGACATTCAACGGCATTAACATCACCGAATCCCCCACCATCAACATCCTGGGGGTCTCAATCGACCAGAAACTTAACTGGACCAGCCATATAAATACTGTGGTTACAAGAGCAGGTCAGAGGCTGGGTATTCTGCGGCAAGTGACTCACCTCCTGACTCCCCAAAGCCTTTCCACCATCTACAAGGCACAAGTCAGGAGTGTGATGGAATACTCTCCACTTGCCTGGATGAGTGCAGCTCCAACAACACTCAAGAAGCTTGACACCATCCAGGACAAAGCAGCCCGCTTGATTGGCACCCCATCCACCACCCTAAACATTCACTCCCTTCACCACTGGCGCACGGTGGCTGCAGTGTGTACCATCCACAGGATGCACTGCAGCAACTCGCCAAGGCTTCTTCGACAGCACCTCCCAAACCTGCGACCTCTACCACCCAGAAGGACAAGAGCAGCAGGTACATGGGAACAACACCACCTGCACGTTCCCCTCCAAGTCACACACCATCCCGACTTGGAAATATATCGCCGTTCCTTCATCGTCGCTGGGTCAAAATCCTGGAACTCCCTTCTTAACAACACTGTGGGAGAACCTTCACCACACGGACTGCAGCGGTTCAAGAAGGCGGCTCACAACCACCTTCCCAAGGGCAATTGGGGATGGGCAATAAATGCCGGCCTCGCCAGCGACGCCCACATCCCATGAACGAATAAAAAAAAAATGATTACATTCCCGTGAAGCATCTAGGGAGGTTTCACTTCTTAAAGACGCTATATAAAGGCAAGTTGTCGTTGTTATTATTGTAAATGCCAATCACAGCGCTACCTACAGGCCTTGCGAGACCACAGGCTAATATTTAAAAATATTTTTTCCCATGAACAGATCAGTGGCATTTCGCGGGTTTCCCCCATCTGCCGCCGAAGTTACAGCAGAAGGTCGGGAGAAACTCCACTGAAGTTACTGCCAAAAGTCTGATAGAGGAATTTTTAATACATTTTGAAATGGAATGCTGCGCCCCATCATACTTTCAATAGATACAGGTTATTATCAAATGATATTTGGTGGCTTTCGGAGTCGAGATGTAGAATTGAGTCCGTAATGCTTGGTATCCAATGAAGGTGGCGCTGCTGCACCCTCACCCCAAGGATCTCCCAACTCCATCACCAAGATAGATGGCACTGTGGTTCTATAGGACAATATGACAGCTACCTTAGAGTTTCTGAAATCGGGCCTGTGCCCTAAAGGTGCCTACCCCTTTCCCCCTACCACGTCTCACAGCTACCCCCACTCCCTTCTACCCTGCAGCTGTCCCTGTCTCTGCCAATGCTGCAAGGGAAACCGCGATTATTTAAAATACATATACAGTAGCGCTTATTATAACAATTACAGATTTCCTGGGCGATCGCTTTGCTGAACACCTCCACTCTGTCCGCAAGCGTGACCCTGACCTGGCGGTCGCTCGCCATTTTAATTCCCCTTCCCACTCCTGCTCTGACCTCTCTGTCCTCGGCCTCTTACACTGTTCCAATGAAGCTCAACGTAAGCTGGAGGAACAGCACCTCATCTTTTGTTTAGGCACTTTACAACCTCCCGGACTCAACACTGATTTCAATAACTTTTGATCACAATCACTGCTCCCATTTTTTCAGTCAGCGAGTGCTGGTAATGGTTCTTCTGCTGCCATTTACAGCTCCTCCTGATCAACCTTTTGTTTCTTAACCTGTCTCATTACCACCGTCCTTGCCTTGCACCATCGTCCCGTTTGTCATTTAATCACTCCTGCCCTCCACCCTATCACAGACCTTCCCCTTTTGTTCTTTCCTCCCCTCTCCTTCCTCCCCCCTTTCCCTGTCTCTGTTCTTGCTCAAAAACTTTTACTCTTTTACCATCTTCCAGTTCTGACGAAAGGTCTTCGACCTGAAACGTTAACTCTGTTTCTTTCTCCACAGATTATACCTGACTTGCTGAGCGTCTCCAGCGTTTTCTGTTTTTTATTGCAGATTTCCTTGTTTCTCGTTCACCCCTTTCCCCCACTCCCCATCCCTTCTATCGTCTCGCATCTCCACCAGCAGCACTAACATTTACCCCCTTTTTCACCCAATTTTCCAATGTTCCACGTCCCCCATGAAGAGCTGTGGTTTATTTCCACCCTCTGAGAATCAAGCGGGGTTCCTTGCGGGCATGTGTTTGTCCCCGCCCGATATCCTTGTTTACGCTGCACCCAGGCGATCCACTGGACCAGGACCAGGAAACTGAACCCTGAGATTTCTCTGTATGTTGATGACATTCTCCATGTTATTCAGTACATTTCACCTCAAAGCCTTGTAGCCCTTTAATAGTGTGATGTCAGCAAATTCACTCTCGGGGCACAAGCTCCATTGAACCAAGTCAGATGCCTTGACATTTATTCTGTATTTGCCTCAGCAGTATTCCCTCTTGAGATTTTTTCAGACGCTCCTCCTCAACGCTTTGCTGCATGAACCAATTCCTTCCCATTCGCTGCCCCGCCCATAAAACACGTGGACCAATAGAATCGTTTTCTTTCATCTTTCGGGTTCTCTGATTGTTAATAAAGTCCATGAACTTGCATTCATAGAGCCATAGAATGGTTACAGCACAGATTGGAGACCATTCGGCCCATCGAGCCCGTGCTGGGTCTTTGTAAGAGCGATCCAGTTAGTCCGATTCCGCCTGCTCTTTCCCCGTAGCCCTGCAATTTTTTTTCCCTTTAAATATTTATCCACTTCCTTTTTGAAAGCCAAGATTGAATCTGCTTCCACCGCCCTTTCAGGCAGCGCACTCCAGATCATAACAACTCGCTGCGTAAAAAGGTTTTTCCCTCATGTCGCCTTTGGTTCTTTTGCCAATCACTCTAAATCTGTGTCCTCTGGTTCTCGACCCTCCTGCCAATGGGAACAGTTTCTCTTTATTTGCTTGGTATTTCTGGAGTTGAAAGGACGTTATCTACGTGGTAATAACAGGGACTTAGAGAGTTAATGGAATCCATTAAGTAAACTTCATGCATTTGACCTTGTAAATGTCAGACGTGTATAAACACCAGTGAGAGTTCCTACAGGTGTGAGATTAGCATCCCTGGGGTTATTAGCCTGTGCGCAAGTGGAAAGTCCATTAATCCCAGTGACCGCCAAGAATTGCTGGCACTCGCAGTCACCTGATAAACGAAAGATCAGAATTTCACACATTTTCCAACAAGTAATGCACAATTTAAAATCTATAACCGAGGACTTGCTGCATTAACCGGTCCAAGCTCTGAAGTCAGTGGATAAATTACCACACGACTGAAAGTAACTTCATCTCAGTTCGTGCTTCACAGGAAGGGGCGCTTTTCAAAACAGCTGAGGTGATGGTGCAGACTGCAGTCGACATTTACCAAGACGGAACGAACCACAGTTTCAGATGGGCCCCGACTCATCTACCTGCCGCCTTAACTCCCGCTTTCAAATATCTAATGATATCAAATCACAGAAAGAAAAAACTTGCATTTATATAGCGCGTTTCACGGCTCTGGGACACCTTAAAGCGCTTTGTAACCATTGAAGTAATTATTGAAGTGTAGTCGCCGTGTAATGTGGGAAATACGACAGTCAATTTACACACATCAAAGTCCGGCAGACAGCAATCAGATAATCTGCCTTTTTTTTAGTGATGTGTGTTTAGGGATAAACATTGGCCAGTGAGACCCATCGCATTAACGCTTACCGTGTTCTGGGTCAGTGCAGTGAAGCCTCCCTGGATTCGGTCGGTCGGATCCAACCGATCGTATTGTCTCCGGTTCCAAAAGGATCCCTCAGCGGATTGCACCGCCCGCCAGTGAACAGATTCAGAATTCACATGTCATTAAAATTATTACATTAACCTTGGCCTTTTCTCCCGAAACAGACGTTCCTTGCAGTGTATCGCTGACTATTTCTGATAACGCGAAGTATAAATTAAAGTTTAATAAGACTGAATGTTCAGAGGACCAAAGGCATTGGTGGAAATGGCGGTTCCTGGGCCCGTGAAGTGTTTGTACATCCTGCTGTGTTACTCGGTGATCGGCTGCAATGGTGAGAACAGGTCTCAACTCAATTTATTTTAAATGACTTTCTCTGTCGTGTGCTAATTAATCATTTCCTTCTGTGTTGCCTGGGACTCTCTCCGTCAGGGTCTGTCCGTTCTATCACTGCAGGTTAAGATTTATTTATAATAAGGACGCTGATTCTTTTATGTAAATTGGAGTTGCAGGTAATTATTTAATTGAAATATGCACTGACCGAGATAACCCGAGTAATCTTCTTCCATCGTGTGTCGGGGAAGCTTTCCCTGCCTTTGTTACCTCCAGGCTCAACTAGTCCAATGCTCTCCCCTCTTCCACCCTCCATAAACTTGAGCTCATCCAAAACTTTGCTGTCCCGTACCCTAACTCGCTCCCGTTCACCCATCACCCCTGTGTTCGCTGGCCTACATTTGCTCCAGGTCCTGGAACACCTCCATGTTAAAATTCTCATCCTTGTTTTCAAATCCCTATATGGCCTCGCCCCCTCCCTATCTCTGTGACCTCCTCCAGCCTGACAACCCTCCGAGATCTCTGCGTTCCTCCAATGCTGGCCTCTTGTGCATCCCCGATTTTCATCATTGGCGGCCCTAAACTCTGGAATTCCCTCCTTAAACCTCTCTCCTCCTTAAAACCTACCTCTTTGACCAAGCTTTTGATCACCTGTCCTAATATCTCTTTATTTGGTTCCGTGTCAAATTCTGTCTCATAATCGCTCCTGTGAAGCGCCTTAGGACATTTTACTATGTTAACGGTGCTATATAAATGCAAATTGTTGTTGTTCCTGCTATGGCAATGTCCAGTTCGCAGACATCAGAAGCAACCGCTTGAAAGTACTGATTTTAACCCATTTTGTAGTGACTGTGACATCTGTGAACGAGATTTTACCCATGATTTAATGTGCTATATTGTTGGGAAGTTTCTGAACTCGCTTTAGCTCTCTGGTCGAAAAGCTGGACGAGAAACAAAATGCATGAAAATATCTGCCCGCACAATGGGGGTGATTTTAACCCCCAAGAACTGGTGGGTTGGGGGCGGGCGGGACTTGAATTGTTTTTGGGTTGCAACTGCAAAATGTTCGGACTTTGCATTTCCAGTGGGAAGCCTGGACTTTTACACGCCCAAGTTACACCCGGAAATAAAGCAACTATTTTCAACTCCCACCCGCCCCCAACCCACCTGTCCTTGGGGGTTAAAATCACCCCCAATATCCCAATGCCCCGTTCTCCCGGACCTGAGCGAGGCAGTCAGATGGAAACCTGTGGTGAATTTGAGGACAAATTCTGCTACTCCGTGGGCTATACATTCCTCTGGTCTCTATGCATCATGATATGGTAACTTTTTTCTGCTTGGGTATTGCTGCAAAATTTAAACCTCTTCCCCTCCATCTAACCACGGAAGTTGATCCCAGACTCAGCTTATGATTGGTTTTAACCCCTTGCTACTCATGTCCCTCCCCACTCTGAAAATGTATAATTGTGTGAACTCTGACTGTGTAATTTGCCTGTTCTATGAGATTGACCAGACTCTGTCAAGAGTTGAAATCAATTCTATAGATAGGGCCAGCTGCAGCTAATAAATGGTGTTAAAACTTTCAAGTGTATTCGCTTTCAGTTTTTGCTGAACCAGACTAAGAGTAAAGAATCCGGTATCGTCATTTAGACCCTTGTGTCAGTGCTCAGTTAGAACAATCCAAAAGGAATCCCACTGCCCTGCTCTCTCCATGTATCCTTGTATCTTCATCTGCTTCAAATATTTATCCAATTTGCCCTGAAAAGATGCAATGGTCCCTGCCTCAACCATTGTGTGTGGCAAAACAGGTCATGCTCCAACAACACTATGTGAAGCATTCCCTCTAACCTGGTGATCATTTTAAATTGATGACGTCCTCTTCACCGACTCCATAACGAGAGGAATTCGTTCCTCCTTATTCATTCTATTAAAACTCTTCACAATTCTTTAAAAAAATCTATTAAATTGTCTCTTAGCCTTCTCTGACATACTCCCATTGCTCTTGTACTCGATGCCCCTATTCTTAACACCGCCAAAATTGTATTAACCTTTTTATGGATTTGCCTAAAGTAGTCACACTTTCAGGAAATTATGTTTTGGTCCCTTTAAGTTTCCCTGATCACTCACTCCCTTAAGTGTTTTTCCATTCAGTGCATTCTCGTAGCCTTTATTACCACCACACTTAACTGCATCTGCCACCATCCCGCCCGTTCCGCTAACTTGTCTATGTCTTGAAATATTTTACAGTCCCCTTTTACTGTTTTAAGTCGTCAGAAAATGTTGAGAGTTTGTTTCCTCTGCCCAGTTCTGGACCATCTACATATACCGAGATCAAAAGTGCACTGTCACAAGAGTTTCCGGGGTCAAGCTGGAGGACGCGACGTTATTTCCAATGATTTAACTCTCTTTGGCATCTATTAAAGGCAACGTTTAGCGCTCCTTCATTCTCCTTCCTTTTGCTCGTTTCCTCTCCGACAAATATTCAATCTCAGTGCCCCCTGTGCTATTTGATCTCGCCTCCACCGAGGTTTCTCAGTAAAGAACATTGTGAATAATCATTGTTTTAATACAGGTTCTGAACAATCGTCTATTTCTGGGAGAAAGTTCATTGTGGCTTTTCTGCAAAACCTTAACAGCGCTCGCCTTGACTTGTATCTCGCCGCCTATGAGAGGCCAACTACCGTGCATGTTAGAGTGTCGGTTCCACATTGCGATCTATCGGTGGCCGTCAGTGCAAACAGTTCCGCCGTGGTGACTCTCGACTCCTCCTACATGTTGAGACTTGATGAATTTTCAGAAAAAGTGATAACAGTTACAGCTGATGAAGACATTTCCCTTTAAACCTACACCAGGAGAACATATTTATCGACCGCAATGTTGGGCATACCCGTCACCGAATTGGGAACAAGATATTATGTTGTCACTTACAATGGGGACGGATCTGATACTAAGCAGTTCGCCATAGCCAATGGTGCCCAACATGCTGAGGTCATTGTGACTGTTTCTGGTTCGCTGACGTTCAACGACACCAAGTACTCCGACAAAACAGATGTTCTCATTTGCTATGGAACCAAACCAGGCTGTTCAACTTCAGAGTTACCAGGACTTAACAGGGACAAACATTGTATCTACCAAACCCGTCGCTGTGTTCACCGGGGGCAGTTGTGTTTGGTTTACCGACGGCGATTGCGGTTACATAGCGGAACAGTTATACCCGGTGGAGAAATGGGCCGATTCGTTTGCTATTTTCCCATTAATGATCAAAGAGAGGAGAGACCTCATCACTATCTTATCCGCCGAGGATAATACGGCTGTTAACATTTATACAGGGGAAGGAAACAGACAGTTAGTGCTTCCCAAAGGTTCTCACCTTAACCTTACAGTGAGCGGGGGAATGATCGTGGACTCGTCCAAACCAGTCATGGTGACCTATCTGTGCACAGGAGGACGCAACTCAAAGGTCTCGGGTTTCGACCCATATATGGTGAATGTAATACCCTCCGCTTTCTTCAGCAATGACTACATTTTTGTGACAATATATGGGTATCACAGCTACGTCATGGTAGTTTCGCCTGCCTTCAATTCTGATGAGATTACATTGGACGGATAGCCACTGGTCACATACCCGTCAGAGAAGACGACGTTCTCACAATTTACTGCCGCAAGAGTTTACCTGGGACAATCTGGAGGACGCCATGTTATTTCCCATGATTCAACACTCTTTGGAATATACATCTATGGAATTAGTTATAGGGACGCATACGGATATTCCATGGGCAGCAAACATGTTATTGCTGGTAAGTTCCCTCCCTTTCAATTTTCATTATTCATACAAAACAGTAGAAATTAATAAGATCCAAATATATTCTCACTTGAACTCTTGCACCGGTGTGATTAAACTCGTAACTTACTCATTTGGTAGCTGTCTCGCCACTGAGTCGCACGATTGTGGGCTCAAGCTCCACTCCAAGACTTGAGAACACAATTGGCAATGACAACCCAGTGGAAAATCGAGGGAGTGCTGCATTATCAGAGCTGCAGTTCCCTCAACGAGACAGTAATTCAGGCCCCATTTTCCTGTTCACATGGACGCTGAAGATTCGTCGACACGCTGGAGACCTGCGCAACATTTCTCCCCCAATCGACGCCACCAAAAAGAGATTAATTGCTCATTCATCAAATTCCTCTTAGTGGAATCTTACTATGTACAACGGACAGCTACATTAGTCTATATAACGATAGTGATTATATTTCAAAATAATTAACTGTATGTGAAATCTTTGCGAATTTCTGAGAGGTGATAAGGCGCTCCAACACTATTATATTGACATAGGCTTTCCGAGGTTCATTTTTATGACACTTATAACGGAGTAGCTTTTTAAAATTACATTTCCCTCCAATTCCTGCTTGTCTGAAGATGTTGGTTCATGCTGTATAATGCCCGTGGCATTAAGAGGCCTCCTCTACAATGCCGAACTAGCGAAGTATAGATGAAAGGTCACCCACCTGAAAGGTTAACTCTGTTCCTCTCTCCACAGATGCTGCCTGACCCGCTGAGTGTTTCCAGCATTTTCTGTTTTTATTTCAGATTTCCAGCCTCGGCAGTATTTTGCTTTTGTTAGTGACGTACTGGAGGGCGGACCAACCGTAGGATTCTGAGCCCAGCCAATGAAGCGTCTGTAAGCTGTTGGATCGTGATTACGCCATAGTTTGGCATCATCCTGAGCTCACTTGAACTCAACGCAGGCGCAGTTTCAATCCGGGTTGCTGAATTATGAACAGAGGAAGAAATCCTATCCTTTGGCACTCGGGCCATTTATGAGCTGAGCCAGAATCCACCCTGTGAATGTCCTTGCAGTAGCTTTATTGGAGGCTGTACCAAATGAGCTATGGGGAAATTGTTTACCTGCCACTGTAGTTACATTTCTTAGGAATTGTATGTCGTGTAAAAGGGACCCGACGCAAGGCATTGTTCTGTTGTAATGAGATTGGGGTAAATTGGTTTGCGTACAAACAATATTTGCCCAATTCAACAATGGAAAAGCTGACAAAAACCACATTCTTCACCAGAGGAGTATTTCCTAACAAAGAGTCCATTGAGATAGAATATTTTCATGTGTTGTGACACTGTATAACCCTCAGTGACATGCTGGGATACAAATTAGTTTTGGGCGGTAGAGTTAAATGGGCACTGTCGCGTCGGCCGCCTGCTATAAGCCCCGTTTGATATTCAGTGCTATTGAAGACAATGGAATCGAATAGAGGGCGGGGCGTATAACGGGCCGCCGATTCGCTACCGCACATTGAGCGCTACCGCCCAAATCGAATTTCTACCCAAAGCATTCAGCTGATTGCTCCACACCGCTGCTTTGAACTGCCTTAGGACTGGATTGAAGAGGAGATGGAATCAGTAAGAGGCAGGACAGGTGTAAATACAAGGACAGGATGGAACAGGCAAAAAAATCTGATAATCAATCCCTGTACTCCCACTAAAGCGTGTAGAATCGGCACGCATTCATTGATCGGTCGAGGGCTTTGGATAACCGGCAGGGGGAACTCAGTGAAACTTATCTCAGACTCCAGAAAAGCTCCGAGTGAAATCTTCCAGGTTTCACGTCTGACAATTAAGTTTAAGATCTTTGATCCTTACCCATTGCACCTTCACCAGGCTTTCAGAAAACACTGCACGTGTTTCTCGCAGCAATTGGATCCATGGGCGTGTTCCCGATTTCCGCCGAAAACACGGAGAAGCGGCGCAGACTCGTTTACGCCTTTCGTCAGGGTTTCCGCGGCTCTTACGCCGAAGTTACGGCAAACAAGAAGGAAAACCTCCGCAGAAACTCACCCCCAACGAATCATATTTATATTCGCTCCCCCTTTCCATAGAAAATACTTGTGCAAAAACCATTGGTTCTCTGGAATAAACTTAACTTACTGCTGTTATATGAATCTTCTTTAGATCCAGGAAGACAGGCATCGTTGACCTGCCTGGCCCAGGCCGCTGAATACACCTTCCCATCCAGTGTACTCGCCAGAGCGGGGATTTCTGTAGCTGACGTTCACCTCATTGATCCCACCTGCCGCGCCCACCAGAAAGATCAGAACTGGGTCATTATTACAGCTCCGTTTGATTCCTGTGGCACTAAAGTCATTGTACGTGTTGATTTATCCTCTCGCGTTACCTGGGTATCGGGTGGTGGGGCGGATTTTGGCAAATCAGTCTTCACTGGGAGATGGGCAGGTGCCAAAATGGGCCTGAGTTGGTGATGGTGATTCAGGGGGAATCCAATAATTCCGCTCGGGGACAGGGTTAAATAGAACTCCCAATCCGGAAGGTAGCAGAGGACGGAACATTTCTGTGGTTGAAATCTGAGGCTGTTATTCACTAACGTAAGTGATGAACAGAAAAAGGCGTCCGGGGAATGAAGCTGAGTGGATAGGAGGAGTGATGTGGGCTATGAATATCATTGCAATTAAAAAATAAATTCCCTACTTCTCCCTGGATATTAGAAATATGTATGGGGCGGTTTCAGTAATATCTTACTGATGATTTCAAGTATGTTTCTTCACCATGTACAGGTGGAAGTATTATTTTGCTTCCAGCACAATGTCCCCTTGACATTCAACGGCGTTACCATCGCCGAATCTCCCACCATCAACATCCTGGGGGTCACCATTGACCAGAAACTTAACTGGACCAGCCGTATAAATATTGTGGCTACAAGAGCAGGTCAGAGGCTGGGTATTCTGCGGCAAGTAACTCACCTCCTGACTCTCCAAAGCCTTTCCACCATCTACAAGGCACAAGTCAGGAGTGTGATGGAATACTCTCCACTTGCCTGGATGAGTGCAGCTCCAACAACACTCAAGAAACTCGACACCATCCAGGACAAAGCAACCCGCTTGATTGGCACCCCATCCACCACCCTAAACATTCACTCCCTTCACCACCGGCGCACTGTGGCTGCAGTGTGTACCATCCACAGGATGCACTGCAGCAACTCGACAAGGCTTCTTCGCTAGCACCTCCCAAACCCGCGACCTCTACCACCTAGAAGGACAAGAGCAGCAGGCACATGGGAACAACACCACCTGCACGTTCCCCTCCATGTCACACACCATCCCGACTTGGAAATATATCGCCGTTCCTTCATCATCGCTGGGTCAAAATCCTGGAACTCGCTTCCTAACAGCACTGTGGGAGAACCGTCACCACACGGACTGCAGCGGTTCAAGAAGGCGGCTCACCACCACCTTCTCAAGGGCAATTAGGGATGGACAATAAATGCCGGCCTCGCCAGCGACGCCCACATCCCATGAACGAATAAAAAAAATAACCCGTTCAATAGATCCTGAAGATGTGTTTGAATGTGAATTTATTCTATATTTAGCACAAAGACCTAAATATTTTATTGATCCGATTTTGTTACAGAATGACACTGGGGAGATAGGTTATGCAAATACAATTTATGGGACTGTCCCACATACCTCGATTCATCGACTTGCGATCGAATTGAAGTGCGAAATATCGACCACCCAAAACATCACGATGGGATTCCTACCCCAGGTCGAGCACGTGGCTCGGTTGGGACACTACAAAGTATCTTTTACGTTGTATCGCTCGGCATCCTTCGATGATCCCAGTTTTGGAATCCCCTTATGAAACCGAACTGAACGGGACTCTGTACGTTCAGATGGAGGTGGAGGCCGCTGAGAGCGGAGTGGAGATATTCACCGAGAGCTGTGTGTCTGCACCGACACTGGATTCAAACAGAATGGTGCACAGCAATCATTGAAAACGGGTAATCGCCGCGTCTATTTCGGTGTAGCGGCGGCCAATTCACGTCCTGTAGGCAGAGTTTGTTGCCATATTGTAGATGGTGAGGTTGAACTTCGATGGGCTTTCACTGTCATAAACTCGATGGAAGAACAACGGGGAAATTGCAGAGGACGATCGCGAAAATCCGCTTCCCCCTGTTGCAATTCAACCACAAAAAAAGTGTTCATGTATTTATAGCCATTTAGGATATTTAAAGAAAAAACAGGTTGAAAGACATTGGGGTCGAATTTTCCACGGGATTTTCCAGATAGTCCAACGTAACTTCGGCGTAAAACCAGCCCCAGGTTTGGTGAGGACTCTCCTGCTCATCTTTGAAATAGTGGCATGTGATCTATTACTTCCAGCTGAGAGGGCAGACGGGGCCATTATTTAATGTCTCATCTGAAAGACGGCTTCTCTGACACCCTTAAAGATATAAAAAACCACGTTTGAGGAGACTGTTCTGTACATGTTTGGACTGTGTCACAGATATTTTACCGGCAAAGTTGACGTTTCATTTAATATATAGTGAAATATAAGATGAGTAAGAAACTTTGGCTCATTCTCTGTGCCTCGGTAAAATGGTGATTTTCAAATAAAACAGTTGGACTATAACCTGGGCTTGTAAGATTCCTTACATCGGTAATAAGGAAGTTGGAGGATATTTAATTATTGAATCCCTGACATCGTCAGGAATTAACAATTAACTAAACCTTTATAATTCCGCGTAGGTGGGTTTCACCAGAGATTGGACTCCGCGTTCCGTTACAACTGGATGATGCAGATTTTTTTTTTTTGCCGCGAAACTAGATATAACTGTGTTTTCCCCTGTTTCTTACAGTTGTCCCAACGATTCCACGTTTAAAACCTACCAATCGAACGACCCGAGGAAACAGCGGTTCAGTTTCCACGTGTTTAAGTTTGAGGATTTCCCGGAAGTCTATGTGCTCTGTGAGGTTGTGATCTGTGATATGGGCTCATCTCCCAACCGGTGCGCTCGGGGCTGCCTCTCGTCCAGGCAAAAGCGTGAGCTCAGTACGCGGGAGGGTGAAGACAAGTCAGCTCGTCTCTCACAGGGGCCTGTAGTGTTTCACAGCGACTTAGAAGGTGGGTCTTATTTATGAGGGTCGGCTTGGAGATAGAAATTGAAAACTATAATTTATACTGGTTAAGTATGACGTACAATACGTGCCCAGAGTTGTTCTATTTACTGTTTATTGTGATTGCGAGACTGACTTTTGTTGCTTTTAGAAAAGGCGTTATTATCAGATTAAACCTTGAGACTTATATTAAGATATGACATTTATTTTACGTAGAAGCACCTTTCGTGTTTTCAGCAACTCGCTCTGTGTTACTGATAAACACATCAGCGAACTACCGGAATGAAATAACGCGAATATTAGTTCTATTTATGGTTTGGTGGAGAGGAATTTCGACTTGGGCGTTAGCGCGAAACGACGGTATCACGTCAACCGCCCGTTGTATGTCACACTCGATATTCGGCTCCATTGACTTCCACGGTACGACAGGCAATACCGCCCATTTTGCACTACCGCCCACCGCCGAATTTCTATAGGGTGGGGGGTAATGATGGACATGGGCGGGAACGCAAAGCAGACGATATCGCATTGGTCGCCTGTTATAAGCTTGGTCGGATATTCAGTCGCATTGACTGCAATGGAGCCGAATATCCGGCGTGTGATAGAACGGTCGGCAAATGTGATCCAGCCTGTTTTCTGTCCACGCCCATCTCCAATTTCACCCCATGTCTCCATTTAGAAGAAGTGATCGGCAACTCTTCAATTTTTTGGAGGACAGTTAGGAAGTTAAAGGCATGAGGTGGATTTTCAACTTGCTGCCTGGCCGTAAATCTGGTGTTAAGGACCAGCCGCCCATTATAGAAACCGCGCAATTATTATTTTTCATTGATTTCAATGGAAATGAAAATCAGGCGCTTAGTCTAACGGGCGTCCGATCCACAACAACAGCATTGCACCTGACCCGAATATAGTGCGAGTTATCTTATGTTGCATTTAATATCTGTTTATTTTAAGCAGGACCCCTCCATCTCCAGTCAAAGTCAGAGAGGAGAGGAAACGACTATTACGTCTCTGTTCTGGGTGTGCTTTCAGGAAGTTGTCTGATTTCCATCCTTGCCTTGATACTCCAGAGAAAATACTATTTACATTTACAAGCTCAATGATGCATGCTCCTTACAAGCACCTGAGAACAACTTGATAAAGGTCTTTACCCAGTGCTCCACCAGTCAGTGGAACGCATTCGGATGGGAGGTAACGCCAAATGGGTGACATTCCATTGACTGCAGTGGAACTGAATTTTGGGCGGGGCGTATAACAAGCGGCAGATGCGATACCACCCGTTTTGTGCTAATGCCCCCGACAAATTTCCATGCGTGTTGCTCCACCTGTTTCAGCATTGATTAAAATCACAATAGTGCAATACAGTAAATCAGCTTCCACTCTAGAAGCTTTCTTTACCTCTGTATTCCAGTAGGATGATAATTGCATACTGCGGATATTATACAAATCTTATAAATTATGTTTAAAAATGAAATTGCTTCAATATTGGAAATTCAGGAAATCAGCGATCACTAAAATGTCCTTTATCTTTATTTTATTGCTCTGAAATCATTACCCGCCGCTACTGTACTAAAGTGAAATAAAATATTTGTGAACAAAGTGATTGATTGCCTTTTGTAGTTTCTCAATTGTTCATGTGATTTGCTGCTTACTCTCACGGTTAGAATTGCACTGAATGGAATTTGTGCTCTAAATGACCTAGAAATGAAATATTGAGATTTATTAATTGAGAAAGGGTCAGGAGATGTCTGTTCTATCCACCTGTGAAAGAATTGCGGCGTTTCTTTTTGGAGATCAAATTGTATTGTTGGCAGGATCACCTGGGAATCTACTTTACCATCTTGGCCAATGGGCTAACCGGTGAGATACGGCCGTGGGTGCCCTCAAGTGGCAATTATGGCCCTATAGGGATCAAGAAGGCAATAATTGCAAGGTACAAGGGTAGTTTGTCCCAGTTATTATTTTGTATTGGTAGGGGAGGGTCAGATAGAGGTCAGCATACAATTGGCCAAGTCCACAGTGAGAAGAGGTGAACGGCACTCTGGTTATTCGCTTCTCTCTTCATTGACAATGCAGGTTTAGCCAAAAATTGAACAATAATGGAAGACAACAGTCGCACTCCCATGTTTGTCACTGACAACAAACAGCTTCAGATCCACATTGACATGAAATGACTGTATCACCTGGGACTCAGGTCCTCATATGATGCTCGAGTGCGTTGAGCCCAAGCAACACATGATCCCTCCACTGGGTGTAGCATAATCCCAGTCCGGCCCCATGTAAATGCAGCCTTAGATAGTTTGGTACATGTTACAGCATAATGATAGTGAAACCACTATCCTTTCACAAGAATACAATTAACCTCAAACTATAATTAAGCTAAACTATTATTATTAATTTCGTTTTCAGCTACATAATTTGGATATTACACACCTAACAGATTTTAAACTGCTCCATATGTATTTGACTCTCATCTGACAACAAATATAATTATGGTTACATTCATTTGGGACTGATTATGCGGCAATGGTGTATTGATTTAGGTGTATTTATTTATATAACAGTTTTGCATACAGTGCTCAATTCTAAATATTATCTTGATTTCCTTTCACATTTATATCTGTCATGCTTTTCCTGACACAAGAGGTAATTTTAACCTAACCCGCCAGGTGGGAATCCCACGGGGTCGGGTGGAACGCCGGTTTTGCACCCCGCCCAATATTGCTCTCCACTGACTTCAATGGAGAGTGAGATCACACAGGGTGTAAAACCAGCTTTGCACCCGATCCTGTCAGTTTGTCGGCGGGTGGGTGAGGTTAAAATTGCCCCTATTTATCATGAATCAAATTTCTTTTACTGACCTCTGATTGGTCCCCAAGGTAGGTGGCGCTATTTCATACTTTCTGCAGGGCCCTCTAAACTCCATCAGATAGCACTGTGGCGCTGTTGGACACAGAGTGACAGCTACCATGGAGTCTCTGAAATTGGGCTTGTGGCGTAAAGATGCCTATTGCTTCCCCCACCATGTAACGTAGCTACTGCCCGTCTCCCCACCACCACAGCTGCTGTCTCTGCCTCACTGCCAATGCTGCTAGCAAAACTTTTCCTCATTCTCTTTCACCCCTTCTTCCCTCGCCCATTCTCAACAACCCATTTCCCCCATCTCCATTCCACCTACCGTCTCTCAGAGGTCCCCACCCCCACTATGAAAACGAACACCTGCCCTTCTTCATTAGATTTTCCAATATCCCTCAAGCCCCCATGCCAATCTGTGATATCTTTCCACCCACTGCATGGCATGGAAAAAAATCAGGCGGGTTCCCTTATGGTGCACTCACCCCCCGCCCGCCCAATATCTTTGTGTTCACTGCATCCAAGTGATCCATTAGGACCAGGACCTGGAAACTGGACCCCAAGATGTCTCTATATGTTGATGACATTCCCCATGTTATTCACTACATTTCGATTCACAGCTTTGTAGTGCTTGGATAGTGGATGTCTGAAGACCCTCTGTGGGGCACAAACTCCACTGAACCAAGCCAGTCGTCTTGAAATTGGTTCTGAATTTGTCTTTGGTTGTTCAGCAGGATTTCTTCTTGCGCTGGACCACTGCCAGTTTTTCGTGCCTTTGCGATCCGGACACTCCTGTTCTGTGCTATCCCTATTGAACCAATTCTTCCCATTTTCTGTCTTGTCCATTAACTCGTGAACCAGTAGAATTATCTCCTTTCATCTCCTCCTCTTCAGTTGTCTCGCTATTTGTAAATATAAGATTTCCCGGGGTTTTTATTGAGAACGATATCCTTGGACTAGTATCGCCGGTGTTGAACATTAGTAATAAGCGTTCGAAATTTGCATATTGGAATTCCGGGGTCCTCTCGTTGGTCCAGCTTAACCTTAACAGGAAAGCCACGGAAACTCCCATACCTTGCTGTCTCTGACTGCAGAATTATCCTCGAAGAGACTCTGGGCTCGACCATCTGGAGAGTTTTTTCAGTTTGCTCTTCCAGAAGAATGTGTCCAGATTGTACTAAGTTCATTCTCATCCCCTTCCATTTTCTCTCTGCTCTTTCAGCCTTAATATTGTTTTTTTTTTTGGGGGTGGGGGGGCGGAATTGGAAAGTGGCAGGCAAACTTTGTGTCTAGTTGCGTTGCATTTGTTCGTTGTTTGAAGGTGAGGGGTTTTGGCTCTGCCTGGAACCTTTCTTAGCTTGGAATTCATCAACGATGAGGGCGCCCAGGCCTTCCTGAAACTTCTGGCTGTTTCACGAATGTTAGCCGCGCACGGACTTGTTGTGGTTTAATTTGCTGTTTATTCTTTCTCATCTACCCTGGCCTCGTCAAATTTGCAGTGCAGTTGCTACCATATTGTAACTACGCCGATATTGTCATCCCTCTGCATGTACTGTTGAATATGTTTTTAATCATTAAATAACAACGTTGATATTGATTACAACTAGCAGAAAACCAGGACTAATGTTGACATCACACAATGTCACAAAGCGTGTAGCAATCCGCAGCCACGGTCGGTCCACCCGAAGCTCATTTCAAGCTCTACCCGGTGAAAGTATTAATTGATGACCAAGTGTTCACTGTTTATTACTTCCTTATGAAGGACTGTACTAGAATATCGTTCATACCCGGCCACTAGGAGCGCACTACAATACCAATGGAAAAAGGGCAAATGGAGGATGGGGCCTGACGGGCATAAACGAATGGACGTTTGATGTGCAGTGTTGAATGGTCATAATTTTAGCCTCCTGGCTGAGGGATGAACACGTTATCTACGGAAAAAAAACGTGATCAAACCCAATTATCTCTGAATATGAAATTCGTTTGCTTATTCTTTTCCTCCATTTTAATTATCTTTTTTCCCAGCATGGAAAAAATGCCTACCTTTGAAACTGATAAGTACCTCTTTATTGGTGTCCTATAGACTATCTGACCTCCAGGATGAGCTAAGATTAAGATACATGGATGGTGATCTCTTTCTGACCTTTGTCACTGTGACCACAGTTCTCAGTCTGAGATCGCTTCCTCCCAGATTAAATAAACAATTATTTGTAACTTTATTCCCTTTCACTCTTTCATCGGTTGATGAACTTGTTGATGTTCAGCCCCCAACTGTTTCCTTCGCCTTTTGGCTCATTGTTCGTTTTACAAGGCAAAGCCTGGAAAAAGCTGAGCGATGGAATTTGGCAATCTGACATTGCTGAGAGATAGAAAAGGGTTAAATTGGACAGGGGCGAGGGCGCAAAACAGGCGGAGGTGCATCAGTCGCCTGTTACACGCCCTGCCCCGATATTCAGTTTTATTCACTTCAATAGAACTGGCAAATGCGAAGCCACCTGTTTTGTGTCCATGCCCATGTACAGTATCTGCAAAATTCAGGTTCCTTTGCGAAAGGTGTCTGCAGATGCAGATATAGATTATATCTTCTGACACCAGGGCCTAAATGTAAACTCGGAAAATGGGTGGGATGGGGGCGGGGGAAGGGGCAGTAAAAGTTTTAAAAATCTAAAACCCGCCCCCAACCCGCCTCTAACGCACCTGTTTACGATTTTAACGGGTGTGGGCCGAGGGGCAGGCGACCAACCCGCTCTTAGGAGGTGGGTGGGTCACTAAAAGCTTTCAAGGAGGCTGTGGGCCTCCATTTTTTCAGTTTGTTTTTGTTTTTAACCCCTGGGTGCCGGGATCCCCAGGCCTTCTACTTCATGCCATGTGAGAGGAGGCGAGAAGGCCCTAAATTGTAGGTGAGTGCCTTTATAGCACAGCTTGTGGGCCCGGAGGAATAGGAGTGCTTCCACCAGGTCCAAAAAGCCTACCTGCAGTGACCCCACCCCATGATCTATGACCCCTACAATCTACGACCCCTCCACGATCTACAAACCCCTCTCCGACACCTCCATGATCTATGACCCTCCCATGATCTATGACCCCCCCCCCACGATCTACAACCCCTCCATGATCAACGAACCTTCCACGATCTACGCCCACCCCTGATCTCCGACACCCCCATGTCTCCCGACCCTGACCCCAAATTTACCCCCGAGCCCCACCCCCGATGATTCCCAACCCCAACCCCCAATGACCCACCGATGACTCCCGCCGGCCAATGACCCCTTATGACACCTGACCCTGATCCCCCCACAATGACTCCTGACCCCGAACCCTACCCCCACCCCACGACCAACCCCCCCTCCCAACTAAGACTTACATTCTCGCATCCACTGCCTTCCTCTTCTCCCGTCCGACTGAGACCAGCCTATCAATCAGGCTGGCCTGTCAGGCAGAAAATCGACATAAAAATATAAAATTCCTCCTCACATCAAAATTGTAAGGACATTCGGGAAACCAATACTTCCAGGTTTCCCGTCGGTAATTCCAACAATCCCCTTCCCCCTCCCCGCCGTCGTCCCCACTCCGTGTAAAAATTTAGGCCCAGATGTTAAGCAGCAGCAAAGTGTGCTGTATGCCTCGATGTGGAAGACAGCAATTATGTCAAAGCGTAGTACCATTTTGTTTTATGGTGTTTCTGTAATCTACTCCCTTGGTGTGTTTGCACGATTTCCAGCGAGGGTTCCGCCATAATGTCGGAGAACTCTGGATTAACGGTGAAGGGCCGTTTAGAAAGAAATAAGTTGCATTTATACAGCGCCTTTCACCATCACAAGATGTCTCAAAGTGCTTTACAGCCAATGAAGTACTTTTGAATTGTAATCACTGTGGTAATATGAGAAACGCAGCAGTCAATTTGAGCACAGCAAGATCCCACAAACAGCAATGTGATAATGATCAGATTATCTGATTGAGTGATGTTGGGTGAGGGATAAATTGTATCAGACACTGGGGACAACTCTCCTGCTCTTCTTCAAATTGTGCATCTTCTCATCCAGAAGATGTTACCTCTGACTGTGCAGCACTCCCTCAGTACTGCACTGGAGTCTTGGGCTAGATTATGGGATCCAATCTCTCGAGTGGGATTTGAACCCATGACCTTTATAACTCAGAGGCCAGAGTGCTACCACCGAGCCACGGCTAACACCTTGGTAAAAATTGGGGGGGGGGTTTATTACAATCCGATGGCTACATGGTCACTTTTACTGATACCAGCGTTTTATTTCCAGAATTTCTCAAGCTGAATTCAAATTCTCAAACTGCCACGTTGGGATTTAAACTCATGTTCTCTGGATTACAGGCCCAGTAACATAAACATTACGTCACCGTATCCCTTCGAGCCGGCGCGGACACGATGGGCCGAATGGCCCCCTTCTGTGCTGTATCTTTTCTATGGCTCTATGGTTAAGTTAGGAGGAGCGGGGGCACTCAAAACTGGGTAGAACTCTTAGTGCCGACCTCTTGTAAACAAAAGCCTTAAACTGCACTGAAACTTGCTGTAATTGAAGAAAGAAGCGAATGAACAGATTGCCCTTTACTATGGACCCGAGAGTTTGTGTGCAGGTTGAAGGTAACATCCATCTGAACCCTCCCCTAAAAATATGGAACAATAAGGCGGACAGACTACCGTTGCATCTTCTAATTATTACTTTACAGCCTCTTCTTGAACTATGCAGGGCCATAATGGTGTAATTGAGGGCCCTCACCGCTGCACCCCAACAGTTAGATGGCAAATGATCACAGGATCCCGAGGGAATCCCGTTAAAAATGCAATATTATCTCCAAAAAGAAAAGCCTCAATAATTTCACCAATGGATGGAGCAGACACCGTCCTGATACTTTCTCAATTGTACAATGTTCATTTCCAGGTTCTTTGCACCGGAGGTTGTATTCAATGCAATTGTAATCGTGATAGTGAGCACCAGTTCACACGAACAGTTCAGAAACCACAGAAGGAGATTAACCACTGTTTTGACTTCATCATTTTATTTCTGATCAGTAGAGTACAGGTGGATAAAGCTTTCAGAACAATAGAGTAAACTCTAAGGATACTTTGGTAATCATCGATTTCCTGATTTTTCACAATTGAAACAGTTTCATTATTAAACACAATTCATAAAATTTATATAATTACTGCAAAATTCAATTATCACCCTATCAGCATCGAATTAGAGGAAACTTTTGAACAAAATTTGATTTATTATATTGGACTGTTGTGATTTTAATCAGAGCTAAAACAGGTGAAGCAAAACGCAGTGTTCATCATCAGATTGTGTTCAGTTGCTTGTAAGGAGCGTGTATCCCTGAGGTTGTCGTAAATAGTATTTTCTCTGGAGTATCAAAGCAAGGATGGTAATCAGACATCCCCCTGAAAGGACACCGATAATAGGGACATAATAGTTGCTTCCTTTCTTCTCTGAATTCAACCGCAGATGACGAAGACCTGATTAAAATAAACAGATATTAAATGCAACGTAAGATAATTGACGTTATATTTAAATTGCCATAAGATTGTTCTGTAAAAGATGAAATATGTCCTTCAATTGATAACCACTTTCCAAAATTAAATTAAAGAATTGCTGGTGACTCATCAATGAAGACATGACGCCGAAAATAGAACGAGCAAATGTTCACGTTATTTCATTCAATTTATTCGCTGTTGTATTCATCAGTAATACAGAATTAGTTAGAATCATAGAATAATATAGCACAGGAGGAGGCCATTCAGCCCATCATGCTTGTGCCGGCTCTTTGAAATGGCTCTCCAATTAGTCCCACCCCCCTGCTCTTTCCCCCATAGCCCTGCATGTTTTTTTTCTTTCAAGTATTTATCCAATTCCTGTTTGAAAGTTATTATTGAATCTGCTTCCCTTTCAGACAGTGCATTCCAGATCATAACAATTCGCTGCGTTAAAAAAAATCCTTCTCATCTCTCCTCTGGTTTGTTTGTTGAAAGTACAAGGCTCTATTATGCTTCTATATCTAACAAGTGTCTTAGTATAAGTCTCGAGGTTTAAAGGGGAAAAATGTGTTATATTAAAACCAGCAAAATTGGGTCCCCCCATCACAGTGGAGAGCAGCTGTGGGAACATATTGTGCGTTATACTTAACTAGACATAAAATCACAGCTAGACATTTCTATCTCCAAGCCGACCCTCACAAATAAGACCCACCTTCTAAGTCGCTGCGAAACACTACGGGTCCCTGTGAGAGACGAGCTGTCTTATCTTCACTCTCCCGCGTACTGAGGTCACGCTTTTGTCTGGACGAGAGGCAGCCCCGAGCGCACCGGTTGGGAGATAAGCCCATATCACAGATCACAACCTCACAGAGCACATAGACTTCCGGGAAATCCTCAAACTTAAACACGTGGAAACTGAACCGCTGTTTCCTTGGGTCGTTCGATTGGTAGGTTTTAAACGTAGCCTCACTGGGACAACTGGAAGGAACAGGGAGAGACGGTTATATGTAGTTGCACAGCAAACAATCTTCACCAGCCGCTCATAGCGGAACGTGGAGTGCGAACACGGGTGAAACCCACCAACGCAGACTTATAAAGGTTTAGTTGGGTGTTAATTCTTATATTTACTTAAGAATCAATGACAGCGTCAGGGGTTCTTTAACTGGACATATCTCTTATTGCCAAGGCACAGAGAATGATCAAAAGTTTCCTTCTCCTGGTATAATTCAGTATATCTTAAATGAAACGTTAATGTGCTTTGTGATTTGGCTGTAAAATATTTGTGATAGCTTAATCCACGTAGGTACAGAATGACCTGCTGAAACCGTAGGATTTTATATCGTTAAAGTTCGGGACAGTAATAGTTGAAACTCTTTCCCAAACATTCTAACTTTAGGGAACTAAAAGAGGGAAATTATAATCAATGGAGGTGTAGTCTCATGTACTTATTTAAATTGATTGTGACCATATTTTAGGGCAACGAAATACGATTGGCTACAAAAGCTCCTCAGTACCAAAGATTGACTGAAATTAGAAAATATCCGAAACACTGACTCATATCCTGATCCCGTCAGGAAACTGACGGGATCTGGCGCAGCGCTGGTTTTACACGCGTTCCGATTTTAACCTCCATTGAAGTCAGTGCAGAGTAATATTGGGCGGGATGTACAAGCGGCGTTCCACCCAATCCCGTGGGCTTCCCGCCGGCGAGTTAGGCTAAAATTACGCCTATTGGAGGTAGAATTTCCCCCGGAGATTGCCCACTCGCCCGCTGTTTCCGCCAGCGGAAATTCAAATCCATTACGTAAAATATGGTAACAAACTCTCCGCACAGGACAGCATTACACTCAATAGCTGCGGCGATTACCCGTTTTCAATGATGCTGTACACCATTCTGTTTGAATTCAGAGACGGTGCAGACACACAGCTCTCGGTGAATATCTCCATTCCGCTCTCAGCGGCCTCCACCTCCATCTGAACGTACAGAGTCCCGTTCAGTTCGGTTTCATAAGGGGATTCCAAAACTGGGTCATCAAAGGATGCCGAGCGATACAACGTAAAAGCTACTTTATAGTGCTCCAACCAAGCCTCGTGCTTGGCCTGGGGTAGGAATTCCATCGTGATGTCCCGGGTCGTCGATGCTTCGCACTTCAATTCGATTTCAAGGCGGTGAATTGGGGTGTGCGGGACCGACCCATAAACTGTGTTCACATAACCTATCACCCCACTTTCATTCTGTAACACAATCGGATTAATGAAACATTTAGCTCTTTGTGATAAATATAGAATACATATTTTAAAACATCTTGAGGTTCCGTTAAACGGATTAAATTAATATCGTTGTAGAAGGATACTGGCATGTGTACATGTTCAAATAACATACTTGGAATCGTCAGTAAGATATTATTGAAACCGCCCAATGCAAGTTTCTAATAACTAGGGAGAAGTGGCGTCTTTGTTCTTTTTTATTACAATGATGTTTGTCACTCCTCCCGTCCACTTAGCGTAATCCCCCGGACTCTGTTCATCACTTGCATTATTGAATAGGTGACTTCAGATTTCATCCACGGAAACGCTCTGTCTTCCGCCACCTTCCAGGTTGGAGTTTCTATTATATCCTGTCGGTAGCATGGAGCCAAATTGCCTGATTCACTGATACTGCATCACCGTGTACAATAATGGGCCTTCCTGAAGGAAAGCATCTTTTTTCACTAATGTACTAAAGAGATCACACAATCCATATTGTACCCGTTTGGCAGTTCCTGGTCATTGCCATCCCATTCCGTGTCGACAACAGCCTATTGGAAATATATCACCATTCCTTCATCGTGGCTGGGTCAAAATCCTGGCACTCCCTACCTAACAGCACTGTGGGAGAACCTTCACCACACGGACTGCAGCGGTTCAAGAAGGCGGCTCACCACCACCTTCTCAAGGGCAATTAGGGATGGGCAATAAATGCCGGCCTCGCCAGCGATGCCCACATCCCATGAACGAATAAACAAAATCCTCCTTATTTGTTCCACAGTGTTAGGTTATTTTAAGTGGTATTAGTCACCTTACTGGTATTATTACCAATATTGTATGTTTGAAAATAAAGCCAAATCAGAATCCGAAAATTCCGCTTATTTGGACGTTTTGAGTTAAGATCAAATCCGCCAATTCAGCCCCGTTTTCGCACCCACCCAACTCCCACTGCAAACCGATTTGCCAAAATCCGCCGAACCACACGATTCCCAGTCAATACCAAAATATAAATAAACACCTACAATGACTTTAGTGCCACAGGAATCAAACGGAGCTCTAATAACCGCCCAGTTCTCGTCTTTCTGATCGGCGCGACAGGTAGGGTTATTGAGGTGAAGGTCAGCCACAGAGATCCCCGCACTGACGAGTGCACTGATCGGGATGCTGTATTCGGCGGCCTCGGCCAGGCAGGTCAACGAGCCCAATTTCCCTGTCTCTAAAACACGATTAAAATAATAGCGTTAAATTATTAAAGAGAATATAGTTTTTACGCAAGGAGGGAGCAATTCTAAGCACGGCTCGTTGCGGCGAGGTAATTTTAACTGCGGGAAATACAGTAAAATGTCGAATTAGCAGCCCGTTATCCCCCACTCACGATATCCCCCCCATTTAAGTCAATGGAAGTGAATGAATGGCCGTGCGCGGAATGGGCGCCCAATTCGTTATCTCCATTTAGCGGATTTCCTTCTTGTTCCATCGTTTCTTGTACTCATGTTCTGTTCTGATGCCGACTGATTCCACCCGCCCCCCCCCCTTTTTCAATCCAGTCTGAAGTTAGTTCAAAGGAGAGGCATGGAGCAATCAGCTGAACGTGTTGCGGGTGAAATTCGTCGGTAGCGCAATACGGGCGATAGCAAATCCACATCCGATGTTTGCACACCAGGCGAGGTGTGAAAGGGGCGGCCGATTCGTTACCGCCTGTTTTGCGCCACTTCCCAAGACCAATTTCACCCCTATTGTGTCCATTTTACGTTTAATGGTGAGCTGGCACGGAGAGGTGGCTAGCGGAAGTCCAATGAGTGACCTATCTGAAATTGGGAACACCTCTTGAATTTACCAGGACTTTGCGTTTGTGTACGTAGGAGGGGAGGGGAGTTCGATACAGGGTGGCAGTAGGGGCTTTACACTGTCACCACACACGCAAATAGTTTCTATATCCCTACTTATATAATATAGTAGCTATCCAAATCGCTAAGTGTCTTTGGAAGCTACTGCGCTCAGTTAATTGTCCCGTTAGGTATAAATCATTTCGCAATGCAATTACAATTGGAAAACCATTTGTTCATGCATATCTGACCTCACTCGAATCGCTATTCAGCAAGCCGAGCTCCGAAAGACATTGAGAGAGCTTGTTAGACTCGAATTTTTGGAGCAAAACCAGACGGAGATGGAACTGCTGACCAAGTTAAAGTTTATTAGAAAGCTTTGTGCAACTTCCTCAAGCTCGCACCGAACTCTCAAAGGAACATCGGCACTACAAGCATGTTTATACCTTTCAATAAGCAACACCCACCTGCTGTGAAAGGTGAGGGTACATGTTTACGTAACTACAGTGGGTTTCATTGGGTGGTATCGTCTGCCACTCACTTGTCAGGGGCTACCTTGGGTCATCCCATGACATTAAACATCTCACATTCCTGAGGAGGACCCTGATCAGTAAACACATAAGTCCCAGACGTTGAGACTGCACGGAGGGTCTTCGCAAAGTCCTGATCAGCTCATCCCTCACTCCCTTTTGTGCTGGGGTGACCTCGGAGATATCCACCGCTCCTCCCTTAATCATCCGAAGTAAGCTGGTTAGGATAAACAATGTCAGCCTCGGCCTTGGGTAAACATTCCTTAATGTGTTCTGGAGATAAGCGAGGTTGTGGCCATAAGTCCATCAAACCTGCCTTTGTCAGCTTTTACAGAGTGGGTTATGAACTGCTCCCATAACGGTCAAGTATCCCATCATGCTTTGCTGCTACCTAAATGCTACATGTGCGATTTATGTATGTGAGGATAGGAGTGGCTGATCATTCTTTAATATCTATATATATCAGGTTAGGTGAGGGGAGGCTGGAGGTTTTGGATTTCTGTTCACAAGCCTATTTTTCCAGTCCAACAAGCGCATTAACAAGATTTTCCCCAGACTGCCCTTACAGTCAAGCAGCCCCCGCAGGGAGGAATGGGAGAGAACAGGGAAATCGATTCACCCCACTCAATGTTCATAAAGCAGCTTGATTATCAATGTTCATAATCCCAGGTTGGTGGAAATCTGGAACTCTCGCCTCCGACAAGCTTTGAGGCGGGGGGGGGGGGGGGGGGTCAATTGTAAATGTCAACATTGAGATGGTTGGATTTTTTGTTAGGCAAGGCTATCAATGGTTATGGATCCAAGGCGGGGAGGTGGAGTTAAGATACAGATCAGCCATAATCTAATTGATTGGCAGAACAGGCTGGAGGAGCCGAATGGCCTCCCCCTGTCCCAATGCTTCTGTGTTCCCATTCTTTGATGCGGATAATATCTGCATAGATAAGACAGTCAAATAATACAAGGGGAAGAACTGTACGATTTGCTCTGTGTAGCAGCACCCTAATATCAATCATGAATATGCTCTCTTGCCTGTATTTATATCAATATGGTACAGGCAGTCGTAAAGAATGGCGTTATAACTTTGCTAGAAATGGTGGCGAGTAAAGTTCAAACAAGGACTTGCACTGTCAGAGCAATTCTCCCTTCGCCTGTCTCAGTGCGGTGATTTGTGAAATCTTGTAACATGCTCAGTTTCAGGCACGCGTTTTGCCAAGTGTACGGGAGTAGTTTTAGCTTCAAAACATTTAAACACAGCACCGCTCGTTCGGGTGAACTGGTACTCGCACCAATCAAAAAGCGCAATGTCTCAGTGTTTGCCTTAAAAATACCACTTAACCTCATGTAATATCGCTGCAAGACAAACGCGGGAATCTCTCACAGTAACTTCCAAACCTGAGAGAGGGTCTTTGTCTCTTTAACCCTCCTTTACACCCCGGAGCCGCAGATAAGTGGAGAGGGCATCCTGCGCCTTCTATATGTGGCCTCTCAAATTCACCGTCGGTCAAATATAAACTGAATGACTCTTGATGTACATAGATGAAAATTAGACTGTCCCAAGACTGTAATCAGGGAGATCACAACAGTAGTTGGGGTTTTTAGGATAATCGCGACCCTTCAGCTCAAATCAGATTCAAGGACAGGAAATAGAGAGATTTCTGATTAATAACTTTTATTAATAAACACACTAATACATGAGGTGATCCATGAGATTGACGGCAACTGTACTCATGAACAAAGAACTCATGAAGGCTGGTGAGCTGGCTTCTCTCTGCCGCTCATAGTAGTCCCGGGTCAGGCTATACAACATCATTCAGTCCACACGTTCATTAGTGTTTAAGTATCAGTCGGTAGCACTCTCGCCTCTAAGTCATGGGGTTAAGTCCCACTCCAGAGACTTGAGCACAAAGGTCCAGGCTGACACTCGAGTGCAGCACTGATGGAGTGCTGCATTGTCGGAGATGCCATCTTTGGGATGAGACGATAAATCGAGGCCCCGTCTGACGTCTCAGGCGGACGTAAAAGATCCCATAGCACCGTTTGGAAGAAGAGCAGGGGAGTTCTCCCAGGTGTCCTGGCCAATATCACTAAAACAGATTATCTGGTCATTATCGCATTGCTGTTTTTGGGATCTTGCTGTGCGCAAATTGGCTGTCGCGTTTCCTACATTACAACAGTGACTACACTTCATTGATTGTAAAGGGCTCCAGGACGCCCTGAGGCCGTGAAAGGCGCTATTGCAATGCTTAATACACTCTGGGTGCTCCCCATGCATGAGGGCTTATTACTATTCTCTGTAGCATTTAGTCCCTTATTTTTTTCTGATCTTTATTGCAAAAAGGGACTGATTCTCTAGCTAGCCTGGAATCCATTCAGCGACTGACATTCCATTCTCACCCCCCGCCGCCCCTTACCACCACCCCGCTGTGCTGCAGGGCCGGCTACATCTGTGCGTCTGTCTGAAGTGTGCATTAAACTAACTTACCCCCAACGCACACTACCTCAATTATTTGTATAATTTTATATAATGGCAACTAGCTTATTGTACTGAACGATGTATCATTACACACACCTTACTGCCTTGCATCGATAGGCTGTGACAGTTAAAATCTCTCTGTACACCGGCTTATTTTTAAATGTAACTGTACCGACTCTCTTTTTCAGAATCGTTTAGTTTCTCTGAGTTTATTAGGCTATGGTTTTAAATATAAACCTGGACGAACCAACCACGGTGACGAATCAAAGCGTGTTGTTTTACTTTCGTTTTATGGAGTGAATTGAAGTTTTTTTAAGAAAAGGTGATTTTTTTTTCCCTCAAGAATCTGAGCCTTGAACCTTGTTGTACGACCCGGGTCAGCTGGGAAACGTTAAACTATGGATGTTATTGCATTAACCTTTGCAGGGAATGAATGCTTAATGCGGTCTCTTCTAGTTATTGGTTTCTGCAGTTTTATATAATTAGTGAGGATTGAGAAGAAGCGGCGCTTACCGGTAACCAAGTGTCTGTGGCGCATCGAGTATCCGTAGGACTCATCATGCCGAATCCCATAGATGTATACTCCGAAGCGAGCTGAATAATGGGAAATAACATGACGGTCTCCAGTTTCTCCCAGGTAGATTCTCGTCGCGGTAAAGTCGGCGAAGGTCGAATTTTCCGCTGCGTACGTGAGCAAAGGTTTTCCGTCCAAAGTAATCCCATCAGAGCTTGCTCCCGGTGAGACCACCAGGATGTAATTGTGAAAACTGTCTATTGTCACGAAAGCAAAGTCACTGCCGAAATTTGCCGATGGTATTACATTCAACAAGAAGGAGTCGAAGGTTGAAAGCAGAGATGTGCTGCCGCCTGTAGACAGGTAGGTCACCATGACCGGTTTGGATGAGTTCATGATCGTCGCCCCATCCACGGTAAGATTGAGGTGAGATCCTTTCTGAAGCATTACATGTCTGTCCCCTTCATTCGTGTAAATATTCACGGCTGTCTCATTCTCAGCAGATACAATGGTGATGACATCTCTCTGCTGTTTGGCCAGTAAGGGGAAAACAGCAAACGAATCGGACCATTTATCCACTGGGTACAACTGCACAGCGATATGGTCACAAAAGCCTTGGGGAAAAGTGATGCATTCGTCCCCGCTGAAGACAGCCACGGGTTTTGTGGACACGATCTTTGTTCCCGTGAGGTCGACCTTACTCTGAAATTGAACAGCCTCGTTCGGTTCCATAGCAAACGAGAATGTCTGTTTGTCAAAGTAATGGTTCCCGTTGAATACCAGCGAACCGGAAACGGTGATGGTGATCTGGGCACGAACGTTACTGTTAGCAATAGCGAATTCGTTGGATAAACCTTCCCCGTTATAAGTAACAACATAATACGTTGTACCCAAATTAGTGACGGGTAGGTTTAAAAATGTATCAGCTGTCCCGGTTTTCTGATTTAACATAATAAGTGATATGTCTTCATTTGAGGTAACTGTTATCACTTTTTTTGAAATTCCGTTGCCTTGCAACATGTAGGAGGAATCTAGGGTCAGGACAGCGGTGCTGCTTGCGGTAACAAGTACCGAACGATGGTAATATGGGTTGGAGACAGAAACATTTACAACAGTTGGTCTGTCATAGGTGACAATATGCAAGCTAGGGATAGCAGAACCGTCATAATTTTGGAGAAAAGCCCCGATGAATCTTTTTCCTGAAGTAAATGAACCAGTGGAATCTGCTAAATAATGACAGAAAAAGTTGGAAACCCATTAGTACGAATCAATTTGATGCCGTTTTGTAAAAGACATTTGTACTTTTTTTAAACTGAGAAACTGTGATACGGACATCAACATTCAAACAGTAGGCGACAAGAACAGGCCAATCAGCAAGCAATGCGTTATGTAAAGAAGTAGCTAGGTATTGACTGTGGTAAGATATGGACAGTGGTCAGCAATAGGGAGTGGTGAGGTATGGGCAGTGGTGAGGTATGGGCAGTGATGAGGGATGGGCAGTGGTGAGGTATGGGCAGTGGCGAGGTATGGGCAATGGTGAGGTATGGGCAGTGGTCAGCAATGGGCAGTGGTGAGGTATGGGTGGTGATGAGGTATGGGCAATGGCGAGGTATGGGTGGTGATGAGGTATGGGTGGTGATGAGGTATGTGCAGTGGTGAGGTATGGGCAGTGGCGAGGTATGGGCAATGGTGAGGTATGGGCAGTGGTCAGCAATGGGCAGTGGTGAGGTATGGGTGGTGATGAGGTATGGGCAATGGCGAGGTATGGGTGGTGATGAGGTATGGGTGGTGATGAGGTATGGGTGGTGATGAGGTATGGGTGGTGATGAGGTATGGGTGGTGATGAGGTATGGGCGGTGATGAGGTATGGGCGGTGATGAGGTATGGGCGGTGATGAGGTATGGGTGGTGATGAGGTATGGGTGGTGATGAGGTATGGGTGGTGATGAGGTATGGGTGGTGATGAGGTATGGGTGGTGATGAGGTATGGGTGGTGATGAGGTATGGGTGGTGATGAGGTATGGGCGGTGATGAGGTATGGGTGGTGATGAGGTATGGGTGGTGATGAGGTATGGGTGGTGATGAGGTATGGGCGGTGATGAGGTATGGGTGGTGATGAGGTATGGGTGGTGATGAGGTATGGGCGGTGATGAGGTATGGGTGGTGATGAGGTATGGGTGGTGATGAGGTATGGGTGGTGATGAGGTATGGGCGGTGATGAGGTATGGGCGGTGATGAGGTATGGGCGGTGATGAGGTATGGGTGGTGATGAGGTATGGGCGGTGATGAGGTATGGGCGGTGATGAGGTATGGGCGGTGATGAGGTATGGGCGGTGATGAGGTATGGGCGGTGATGAGGTATGGGCAGTGATGAGGTATGGGCGGTGATGAGGTATGGGCGGTGATGAGGTATGGGCGGTGATGAGGTATGGGCGGTGATGAGGTATGGGCAGTGATGAGGTATGGGCAGTGATGAGGTATGGGCGGTGATGAGGTATGGGCGGTGATGAGGTATGGGTGGTGATGAGGTATGGGTGGTGATGAGGTATGGGCGGTGATGAGGTATGGGCGGTGATGAGGTATGGGCGGTGATGAGGTATGGGCAGTGATGAGGTATGGGCAGTGATGAGGTATGGGCAGTGATGAGGTATGGGCAGTGATGAGGTATGGGCAGTGATGAGGTATGGGCAGTGGTGAGGTATGGGCAATGGTGAGGTACGGGCAGTGGTCAGCAATGGGCAGTGGTGAGGTATGAATGGTGATGAGGTATGGGCAGTGGTGAGGTATGGGCAGTGGTGAGGTATGAGCAGTGATGAGGTACGAGTGGTGATGAGGTATGGGCGGTGGTGAGGTATGGGCGGTGGTGAGGTATGGGCGGTGATGAGGTATGGGCAGTGATCAGGTATGGGCAGTGGTGAGGTATGGGCAGTGATCAGGTATGTGCAGTGATGTGGTATGGGCAGTGGTGAGGTATGTGCAGTGAAGAGGTATGGGCAGTGATCAGGTATGTGCAGTGATGAGGTATGTGCAGTGATGAGGTATGGGCAGTGGTCAGCAATAGGCAGTGGTGAGGTATGGGCAGTGATGAGGTATGGGCGGTGATGAGGTATGGACAGTGATGAAGTATGGACAGTGGTGAGGTATGGGTGGTGATGAGGTATGGACAGTGATGAAGTATGGACAGTGGTGAGGTATGGGCAGTGGTGAGGTATGGGTGGTGGTGAGTTTTGGGCAGTGGTGAGGTATGGGTGGTGGTGAGGTATGGGTGGTAGTGAGTTTTGGGCAGTGGTGAGGTATGGACAGTGGTGAGGTATGGGCAGTGGTGAGGTATGGGTGGTGGTGAGGTATGGACAGTGGTGAGGTATGGGTGGTGGTGAGGTATGAGTGGTGATGAGGTATGGGCAGTGGTGAGGTATGGGCAGTGGTGAGGTATAGGCAGTGGTGAGGTATGGACAGTGGTGAGGTATGGGCGGTGGTGAGGTATGAGTGGTGATGAGGTATGGGCAATGGTGAGGTATGGACAGTGGTGAGGTATGGGCGGTGGTGAGGTATGAGTGGTGATGAGGTATGGGCAATGGTGAGGTATGGACAGTGGTGAGGTATGGGCGGTGATGAGGTATGGACGGTGGTGAGGTATGGGCGGTGATGAGGTATGGGCGGTGGTGAGGTATGGACAGTGGTGAGGTATGGGCAGTGGTGAGGTATGGGCAGTGGTGAGGTATGGACAGTGGTGAGATATGGGCAGTGATGAGGTATGGACAGTGGTGACGTTTGGGTGGTGGTGAGGTATGGACAGTGATGAGGTACGAGTGGTGATGAGGTATGGACAGTGGTGAGGTATGGGCAGTGGTGAGGTATGGGCAGTGGTGAGGTATGGACAGTGGTGAGATATGGGCAGTGGTGAGATATGGGCAGTGGTGAGGTATGGGCTGTGATGAGGTATGGGCAGTGATGAGATATGGGCAGTGGTGAGGTATGGGTGGTGGTGAGGTATGGACAGTGATGAGGTACGAGTGGTGATGAGGTACGGGCAGTGATGAGGTACGGGCAGTGATGAGGTACGAGTGGTGATGAGGTATGAGCGGTGATGAGGTATGGGCGGTGATGAGGTATGGGCAGTGATGAGGTATGGGCGGTGATGAGGTATGGACAGTGATGAGGTATGGGCAGTGATGAGGTATGGGCAGTGATGAGGTATGGGCAGTGATGAGATATGGGTGGTGATGAGGTATGGGCAGTGATGAGCTACGGGCGGTGATGAGGTATGGGCAGTGGTTAGGTATGGGTGGTGATGAGGTATGGGTGGTGATGAGGTATGGGCAGTGATGAGGTATGGGTGGTGATGAGGTATGGGTGGTGATGAGGTATGGGCAGTGATGAGGTATGGGTGGTGATGAGGTATGGGTGGTGATGAGGTATGGGCGGTGATGAGGTATGGGTGGTGATGAGGTATGGGTGGTGATGAGGTATGGGCAGTGATGAGGTATGGGTGGTGATGAGGTATGGGTGGTGATGAGGTATGGGCGGTGATGAGGTATGGGTGGTGATGAGGTATGGGCAGTGATGAGGTATGAGTGGTGATGAGGTATGGGCAGTGATGAGGTATGGGCGGTGATGAGGTATGAGTGGTGATGAGGTATGGGCGGTGGTGAGGTATGAGTGGTGATGAGGTATGGGCGGTGGTGAGGTAATTGCAGTGATGAGTTATGGGCAGTGGTGTGATATGGGCAGTGGTGAGATATGGGCAGTGGTGAGGTATGGGCAGTGGTGGGGTATGGGCGGTGGTGAGGTAATTGCAGTGATGAGTTATGGGCAGTGGTGAGGTATGGGCAGTGATGAGGTATGGGCAGTGGTGAGGTATGGGCAGTGGTGAGGTATGGGCAGTGGTGAGGTATGGGCAGTGATGAGGTATGGGCAGTGATGAGGTATGGGCAGTGATGAGGTATGGGCAGTGATGAGGTACGGGCAGTGGTGAGGTAATTGCAGTGATGAGGTATAGGCAGTGGTGATGTATGGGCAGTGGTGAGGTATGGGCAGTGATGAGGTAGGGGCAGTGATGAGGTATGGACAGTGGTGAGGTATGGGCAGTGATGTGGTATGGGTGGTGATGAGGTATGGGCGGTGATGAGGTATGGGCGGTGATGAGGTATGGGCAGTGATGAGGTATGGGCAGTGATGAGGTATGGGCAGTGATGAGGTATGGGCAGTGATGAGGTATGGGCGGTGATGAGGTATGGGTGGTGATGAGGTATGGGTGGTGATGAGGTATGGGCAGTGATGAGGTATGGGCAGTGATGAGGTATGGGCAGTGAAGTGGTATGGGTGGTGATGAGGTATGGGCGGTGATGAGGTATGGGCGGTGATGAGGTATGGGCAGTGATGAGGTATGGGCAGTGATGAGGTATGGGCAGTGATGAGGTATGGGCAGTGATGAGGTATGGGCAGTGATGAGGTATGGGCGGTGATGAGGTATGGGCGGTGATGAGGTATGGGCGGTGATGAGGTATGGGCAGTGTTGAGGTATGAGTGGTGATGATGTATGGGCGGTGATGAGGTATGAGCGGTGATGATGTATGGGCGGTGGTGAGGTATGGGCAGTGTTGAGGTATGAGTGGTGATGAGGTATGGGCAGTGGTGAGGTATGAGTGGTGATGATGTATGGGCAGTGATGAGGTATGGGCAGTGGTGAGGTATGGGTGGTGATGAGGTATGGGCAGTGTTGAGGTATGAGTGGTGATGATGTATGGGCGGTGATGAGGTATGGGCAGTGGTGAGGTATGGGTGGTGATGAGGTATGGGCAGTGGTGAGGTATGGGCAGTGATGAGGTATGGGTGGTGATGAGGTATGGGTGGTGATGAGGTATGGGCAGTGATGAGGTATGGGCGGTGATGAGGTATGGGTGGTGATGAGGTATGGGCAGTGATGAGGTATGGGCAGTGGTGAGGTATGGGTGGTGATGAGGTATGGGTGGTGATGAGGTATGGGCAGTGGTGAGGTATGGGCAGTGGTGAGGTATGGGCGGTGATGAGGTATGGGCAGTGGTGAGGTATGGGCAGTGATGAGGTATGGGCGGTGATGAGGTATGGGTGGTGATGAGGTATGGGTGGTGATGAGGTATGGGCAGTGATGAGGTATGGGTGGTGATGAGGTATGGGTGGTGATGAGGTATGGGTGGTGATGAGGTATGGGCAGTGTTGAGGTATGGGCGGTGATGAGGTATGGGTGGTGATGAGGTATGGGTGGTGATGAGGTATGGGTGGTGATGAGGTATGGGCGGTGATGAGGTATGAGTGGTGATGAGGTATGGGCAGTGATGAGATATGGGCAGTGATGAGGTATGGGTGGTGATGAGGTATGGGCAGTGATGAGGTATGGGTGGTGATGAGGTATGGGTGGTGATGAGGTATGGGCAGTGATGAGGTATGGGTGGTGATGAGGTATGGGTGGTGATGAGGTATGGGCAGTGATGAGGTATGGGTGGTGATGAGGTATGGGTGGTGATGATGTATGGGCAGTGATGAGGTATGGGTGGTGATGAGGTATGGGTGGTGATGATGTATGGGCGGTGATGAGGTATGGGTGGTGATGAGGTATGGGTGGTGATGATGTATGGGCAGTGATGAGGTATGGGTGGTGATGAGGTATGGGTGGTGATGAGGTATGGGCGGTGATGAGGTATGGGCAGTGATGAGGTATGGGTGGTGGTGAGGTATGGGTGGTAGTGAGTTTTGGGCAGTGGTGAGGTATGGACAGTGGTGAGGTATGGGCAGTGGTGAGGTATGGGTGGTGGTGAGGTATGGACAGTGGTGAGGTATGGGTGGTGGTGAGGTATGAGTGGTGATGAGGTATGGGCAGTGGTGAGGTATGGGCAGTGGTGAGGTATGGGCGGTGGTGAGGTATGAGTGGTGATGAGGTATGGGCAGTGGTGAGGTATGGGTGGTGATGAGGTATGGGTGGTGATGATGTATGGGCAGTGATGAGGTATGGGTGGTGATGAGGTATGGGTGGTGATGATGTATGGGCAGTGATGAGGTATGGGTGGTGATGAGGTATGGGTGGTGATGAGGTATGGGCGGTGATGAGGTATGGGCAGTGATGAGGTATGGGCAGTGATGAGGTATGGGTGGTGATGAGGTATGGGTGGTGATGAGGTATGGGCAGTGATGAGGTATGGGTGGTGATGAGGTATGGGTGGTGATGAGGTATGGGCGGTGATGAGGTATGGGTGGTGATGAGGTATGGGTGGTGATGAGGTATGGGTGGTGAGGAGGTATGGGCTGTGATGAGGTATGGGTGGTGATGAGGTATGGGCAGTGATGAGGTATGGGTGGTGATGAGGTATGGGCGGTGATGAGGTATGGGTGGTGATGAGGTATGGGTGGTGATGAGGTATGGGTGGTGATGAGGTATGGGCAGTGATGAGGTATGGGTGGTGATGAGGTATGGGCAGTGATGAGGTATGGGCAGTGGTGAGGTATGGGCAGTGATGAGGTATGGGTGGTGATGAGGTATGGGCGGTGATGGGGTATGGGCAGTGATGAGGTATGGGCAGTGATGAGGTATGGGTGGTGATGAGGTATGGGCGGTGATGAGGTATGGGCAGTGATGAGGTATGGGCAGTGATGAGGTATGGGTGGTGATGAGGTATGGGCGGTGATGAGGTATGGGCAGTGATGAGGTATGGGCAGTGATGAGGTATGGGTGGTGATGAGGTATGGGCGGTGATGAGGTATGGGCAGTGATGAGGTATGGGCAGTGATGTGGTATGGGTGGTGGTGAGGTATGGGTGGTGATGAGGTATGAGTGGTGATGAGGTATGGGCAGTGGTGAGGTATGGGCACTGATGAGGTATGGGTGGTGATGAGGTATGGGCAGTGATGAGGTATGGGCGGTGATGAGGTATGGGCGGTGATGAGGTATGGGCAGTGATGAGGTATGGGCAGTGATGAGGTATGGGCGGTGATGAGGTATGGGCAGTGTTGAGGTATGAGTGGTGATGATGTATGGGCGGTGATGAGGTATGGGCGGTGTTGAGGTATGAGTGGTGATGATGTATGGGCAGTGGTGAGGTATGGGTGGTGATGATGTATGGGCAGTGTTGAGGTATGAGTGGTGATGATGTATGGGCAGTGATGAGGTATGGGCAGTGATGAGGTATGGGCGGTGATGAGGTATGGCCAGTGATGAGGTATGGGCAGTGATGAGGTATGGGCAGTGGTGAGGTATGGGTGGTGATGAGGTATGGGCGGTGGTGAGGTATGGGCAGTGGTGAGGTATGGGCAGTGATGAGGTATGGGTGGTGATGAGGTATGGGCGGTGATGAGGTATGGGCAGTGATGAGGTATGGGCGGTGATGAGGTATGTGTGGTGATGAGGTATGGGCAGTGGTGAGGTATGGGCAGTGATGAGGTATGGGCAGTGATGAGGTATGGGCAGTGGTGAGGTATGGGTGGTGATGAGGTATGGGCAGTGGTGAGGTATGGGCAGTGATGAGGTATGGGCGGTGATGAGGTATGGGCGGTGATGAGGTATGGGCAGTGATGAGGTATGGGCAGTGGTGAGGTATGGGTGGTGATGAGGTATGGGCAGTGGTGAGGTATGGGCAGTGATGAGGTATGGGTGGTGATGAGGTATGGGTGGTGCTGAGGTATGGGCGGTGATGAGGTATGGACAGTGATGAGGTATGGGTGGTGATGAGGTATGGGTGGTGATGAGGTATGGGCAGTGATGAGGTATGGGCAGTGATGAGGTATGGGTGGTGATGAGGTATGGGCAGTGGTGAGGTATGGGCAGTGATGAGGTATGGGTGGTGATGAGGTATGGGCGGTGATGAGGTATGGGCGGTGATGAGGTATGGGCAGTGATGAGGTATGGGCAGTGATGAGGTATGGGTGGTGATGAGGTATGGGTGGTGATGAGGTATGGGCAGTGGTGAGAAAAGGGCAGTGATGAGGTATGGGCAGTGATGAGGTATGGGCAGTGATGAGGTATGGGCAGTGATGAGGTATGGGCAGTGATGTGGTATGGGTGGTGATGAGGTATGGGCAGTGGTGAGGTATGGGCAGTGATGAGGTATGGGTGGTGATGAGGTATGGGCAGTGATGAGGTATGGGCAGTGATGAGGTATGGGTGGTGATGAGGTATGGGCAGTGGTGAGGTATGGGCAGTGATGAGGTATGGGCGGTGATGAGGTATGGGCAGTGGTGAGGTATGGGCAGTGGTGAGAAAAGGGCAGTGATGAGGTATGGGCAGTGGTGAGAAAAGGGCAGTGATGAGGTATCGGCGGTGGTGAGTTATGGGCAGTGGTGAGGTATGGGCAGTGATGAGGTATGGGCAGTGGTGAGAAAAGGGCAGTGGTGAGGTATGGGCAGTGGTGAGTTATGGGCAGTGGTGAGAAAAGGGCAGTGGTGAGGTATGGGCAGTGGTGAGTTATGGGCAGTGGTGAGGTATGGGCAGTAATGAGGTATGGGCAGTGATGAGGTATGGGCAGTGGTGAGGTATGGGCGGTGATGAGGTATGGGCGGTGATGAGGTATCGGCAGTGATGAGGTATGGGCAGTGGTGAGGTATGGGCGGTGATGAGGTATGGGAAGTGATGAGGTATGGGCAGTGGTGAGGTATGGGCGGTGATGAGGTATGGGCAGTGATGAGGTATGGGCGGTGATGAGGTATGGGCAGTGATGAGGTCTGGGCAGTGGTGAGGTATGGGCGGTGATGAGGTATCGGCAGTGATGAGGTATGGGCAGTGATGAGGTATGGGCAGTGGTGAGGTATGGGCGGTGATGAGGTATGGGCAGTGATGAGGTATGGGCAGTGATGAGGTATGGGCAGTGGTGAGGTATGGGCGGTGATGAGGTATGGGCAGTGATGAGGTATGGGCGGTGATGAGGTATGGGCAGTGGTGAGGTATGGGCAGTGATGAGGTATGGGTGGTGATGAGGTATCGGCAGTGATGAGGTATGGGCAGTGATGAGGTATGGGCGGTGATGAGGTATCGGCAGTGATGAGGTATGGGCAGTGATGAGGTATGGGCAGTGGTGAGGTATGGGTGGTGATGAGGTATGGGTGGTAATGAGGTATGGGCAGTGATGAGGTATGGGCGGTGATGAGGTATGGGCAGTGGTGAGGTATGGGCAGTGATGAGGTATGGGCGGTGATGAGGTATGGGCAGTGATGAGGTATGGGCGGTGATGAGGTATGGGCGGTGATGAGGTATGGGCGGTGATGAGGTATGGGCGGTGATGAGGTATGGGCAGTGATGAGGTATGGGCGGTGATGAGGTATGGGTGGTGATGAGGTATGGGTGGTGATGAGGTATGGGCAGTGATGAGGTATGGGCGGTGATGAGGTATGGGCGGTGATGAGGTATGGGTGGTGATGAGGTATGGGCGGTGATGAGGTATGGGCAGTGATGAGGTATGGGCAGTGATGAGGTATGGGCAGTGATGAGGTATGGGCGGTGATGAGGTATGGTTGGTGATGAGGTATGGGTGGTGATGAGGTATGGGCAGTTGTGAGAAAAGGGCAGTGGTGAGGTATGGACAGTGATGAGGTATGGACAGTGGTGAGGTATGGACAGTGGTGAGGTATGGGCAGTGATGAGGTATGGACAGTGGTGAGGTATGGGCAGTGATGAGGTATGGGCAGTGGTGAGAAAAGGGCAGTGATGAGGTATGGGCAGTGGTGAGGTATGGGCAGTGGTGAGGTATGGGCAGTGGTGAGGTATGGGCAGTGATGAGGTATGGGCAGTGGTGAGGTATGGACAGTGGTGAGGTATGGGCAGTGATGAGGTATGGACAGTGGTGAGGTATGGGCAGTGGTGAGGTATGGACAGTGGTGAGGTATGGGCAGTGGTGAGGTATGGACAGTGGTGAGGTATGGGCAGTGGTGAGGTATGGGCAGTTGTGAGAAAAGGGCAGTGGTGAGGTATGGACAGTGGTGAGGTATGGGCAGTGGTGAGGTATGGGCAGTGGTGAGAAAAGGGCAGTGGTGAGGTATGGACAGTGGTGAGGTATGGGCAGTGGTGAGGTATGGGCAGTGGTGAGGTATGGACAGTGGTGAGGTATGGGCAGTGGTGAGAAAAGGGCAGTGGTGAGGTATGGGCAGTGATGAGGTATGGGCAGTGATGAGGTATGGACAGTGATGAGGTATGGACAGTGGTGAGGTATGGGCAGTGGTGAGGTATGGGCAGTGGTGAGGTATGGGCAGTGGTGAGAAAAGGGCAGTGGTGAGTTATGGGCAGTGGTGAGGTATGGGCAGTGGTGAGGTATGGGCAGTGGTGAGAAAAGGGGAGTGATGAGGTATGGGCAGTGGTGAGGTATGGGCAGTGGTGAGGTATGGGCAGTGGTGAGAAAAGGGCAGTGATGAGGTATGGGCAGTGATGAGGTATGGGCAGTGATGAGGTATGGGCAGTGATGAGGTACGGGCAGTGATGAGGTATGGGCGGTGATGAGGTATGGGCAGTGATGAGGTATGGGCAGTGATGAGGTATGGGCAGTGATGAGGTATGGGCAGTGATGAGGTACGGGCAGTGATGAGGTATGGGCGGTGATGAGGTATGGGCAGTGGTGAGGTATGGGCAGTGATGAGGTATGGGCAGTGGTGAGGTATGGACAGTGATGAGGTATGGGCAGTGGTGAGGTATGGACAGTGGTGAGGTATGGACAGTGGTGAGGTATGGGCAGTGATGAGGTATGGGCAGTGGTGAGAAAAGGGCAGTGGTGAGGTATGGGCAGTGATCAGGTATGGACAGTGGTGAGGTATGGGCAGTGGTGAGAAAAGGGCAGTGGTGAGGTATGGGCAGTGATGAGGTATGGGCAGTGATGAGGTATGGACAGTGATGAGGTATGGGCAGTGGTGAGAAAAGGGCAGTGGTGAGGTATGGGCAGTGGTGAGGTATGGGCAGTGGTGAGGTATGGGCAGTGGTGAGGTATGGGCAGTGGTGAGGTATGGGCAGTGGTGAGGTATGGGCAGTGGTGAGGTATGGGCAGTGATGAGGTATGGACAGTGGTGAGGTATGGGCATTGGTGAGAAAAGGGCAGTGGTGAGGTATGGGCAGTGGTGAGGTATGGGCAGTGGTGAGGTATGGGCAGTGGTGAGGTATGGGCAGTGATGAGTTATGGGCAGTGGTGAGGTATGGGCAGTGGTGAGGTATGGGCAGTGATGAGTTATGGGCAGTGGTGAGTTATGGGCAGTGGTGAGGTATGGACAGTGATGAGGTATGGGCAGTGGTGAGGTATGGGCAGTGGTGAGATATGGGCAGTGATGCGGTATGGGCGGTGATGAGGTATGGGCTGTGATGAGGTATGGGCAGTGATGAGGTATGGGCAGTGATGAGGTATGGGCAGTGGTGAGATATGGGCTGTGATGAGGTATGGGCGGTGATGAGGTATGGGCGGTGATGAGGTATGGGCAGTGGTGAGGTATGGGCAGTGATGAGGTATGGGCAGTGATGAGGTATGTGCAGTGGTGAGATATGGGTGGTGATGAGGTATGGGCAGTGGTGAGGTATGGGCAGTGGTGAGGTATGGGCAGTGATGAGGTATGGGCAGTGATGAGGTATGGGCAGTGGTGAGGTATGGGCAGTGATGAGGTATGGGCAGTGATGAGGTATGTGCAGTGGTGAGATATGGGCAGTGATGCGGTATGGGCGGTGATGAGGTATGGGCTGTGATGAGGTATGGGCAGTGATGTGGTATGGGCAGTGGTGAGATATGGGCGGTGATGAGGTATGTGCAGTGATGAGGTATGGGCAGTGATGCGGTATGGGCGGTGATGAGGTATGGGTGGTGATGATGTATGGGCGGTGATGAGGTATGGGCTGTGATGAGGTATGGGTGGTGATGAGGTATGGGCGGTGATGAGGTATGGGCTGTGATGTGGTATGGGCAGTGGTGAGATATGTGCAGTGATGAGGTATGGGCAGTGATGAGGTATGGGCGGTGATGAGGTATGGGCAGTGATGCGGTATGGGCGGTGATGAGGTATGGGCAGTGATGCGGTATGGGCGGTGATGAGGTATGGGCGGTGATGAGGTATGGGCAGTGATGAGGTATGGGCAGTGGTGAGGTATGGGCGGTGATGAGGTATGGGCGGTGATGAGGTATGGGCGGTGATGAGGTATGGGCAGTGATGAGGTATGGGCGGTGATGAGGTATGGGCGGTGATGAGGTATGGGCAGTGGTGAGGTATGGGCGGTGATGAGGTATGGGCAGTGATGAGGTATGGGCAGTGGTGAGGTATGGGCGGTGATGAGGTATGGGCGGTGATGAGGTATGGGCAGTGGTGAGGTATGGGCGGTGATGAGGTATGGGCAGTGATGAGGTATGGGCAGTGGTGAGATATGGACAGTGAAGAGGTATGGACAGTGATGCGGTCTGGTCAGTGATGAGGTATTGGCTGTGGTGAGGTATGGGCGGTGATGAGGTATGTGCAGTGATGAGATATGGGCAGTGATGCGGTATGGGCGGTGATGAGGTATGGGCAGTGATGAGGTATGGGCGGTGATGAGATATGGACAGTGATGAGGTATGGGCAGTGATGAGGTATGGGCAGTGGTGAGATATGGACAGTGATGAGGTATGGGCGGTGATGAGGTATGGGCAGTGGTGAGATATGGACAGTGATGAGGTATGGGCGGTGATGAGGTATGGGCAGTGATGAGATATGGGCAGTGATGCGGTATGGGCGGTGATGAGGTATGGGCGGTGATGAGGTATGGGCAGTGATGAGGTATGGGCGGTGATGAGGTATGGGCAGTGATGAGGTATGGGCGGTGATAAGATATGGACAGTGATGAGGTATGGGCGGTGATGAGGTATGGGCAGTGGTGAGGTATGGGCGGTGATGAGGTATGGGCAGTGATGAGGTATGGGCGGTGATGAGATATGGACAGTGATGAGGTATGGGCGGTGATGAGGTATGGGCAGTGATGAGATATGGGCAGTGATGCGGTATGGGCGGTGATGAGGTATGGGCAGTGATGAGGTATGGGCGGTGATGAGATATGGACAGTGATGAGGTATGGGCAGTGATGAGGTATGGGCAGTGGTGAGATATGGACAGTGATGAGGTATGGGCGGTGATGAGGTATGGGCAGTGGTGAGATATGGACAGTGATGAGGTATGGGCGGTGATGAGGTATGGGCAGTGATGAGATATGGGCAGTGATGCGGTATGGGCGGTGATGAGGTATGGGCAGTGATGAGATATGGGTGGTGATGAGATATGGACAGTGATGAGGTATGGGCGGTGATGAGGTATGGGCAGTGATGAGATATGGGCAGTGATGCGGTATGGGCGGTGATGAGGTATGGGCGGTGATGAGGTATGGGCAGTGGTGAGGTATGGGCGGTGATGAGGTATGGGTGGTGATGAGGTATGGGCAGTGATGAGGTATGGGCGGTGATGCGGTATGGGCGGTGATGAGGTATGTGCAGTGATGAGGTATGGGCAGTGATGAGGTATGGACAGTGATGAGGTATGGGTGGTGATGAGATATGGACAGTGATGAGGTATGGGCAGTGGTGAGATATGGACAGTGATGAGGTATGGGTGGTGATGAGGTATGGGCAGTGATGAGGTATGGGCAGTGATGCGGTATGGGCGGTGATGAGATATGGACAGTGATGAGGTATGGGCAGTGGTGAGATATGGACAGTGATGAGGTATGGGTGGTGATGAGGTATGGGCAGTGATGAGGTATGGGCAGTGATGCGGTATGGGCGGTGATGAGGTATGTGCAGTGATGAGGTATGGGCAGTGATGAGGTATGGGTGGTGATGAGGTATGTGCAGTGATGAGATATGGGCAGTGATGCGGTATGGGCGGTGATGAGGTATGTGCAGTGATGAGATATGGGCAGTGATGCGGTATGGGCGGTGATGAGGTATGGGTGGTGATGAGGTATGGACAGTGATGAGGTATGGGTGGTGATGAGGTATGGGTGGTGATGAGGTATGGACAGTGATGAGGTATGGGCGGTGATGAGATATGGACAGTGATGAGGTATGGGCAGTGGTGAGATATGGGCAGTGATGCGGTATGGGCGGTGATGAGGTATGTGCAGTGATGAGATATGGGCAGTGATGCGGTATGGGCGGTGATGAGGTATGGGTGGTGATGAGGTATGGACAGTGATGAGGTATGGGTGGTGATGAGGTATGGGTGGTGATGAGGTATGGACAGTGATGAGGTATGGGCGGTGATGAGATATGGACAGTGATGAGGTATGGGCAGTGGTGAGATATGGGCAGTGATGCGGTATGGGCGGTGATGAGGTATGGGTGGTGATGAGGTATGGACAGTGATGAGGTATGGGCGGTGATGAGGTATGGGCGGTGATGAGATATGGACAGTGATGAGGTATGGGCAGTGGTGAGATATGGACAGTGATGAGGTATGGGTGGTGATGAGGTATGGGCAGTGATGAGGTATGGGCAGTGATGCGGTATGGGCGGTGATGAGGTATGTGCAGTGATGAGGTATGGGCAGTGATGAGGTATGGGTGGTGATGAGGTATGTGCAGTGATGAGATATGGGCAGTGATGCGGTATGGGCGGTGATGAGGTATGGGCAGTGATGAGGTATGGGCAGTGATGAGGTATGGGCAGTGATGAGGAATGGGCAGTGATGAGGAATGGGCAGTGATGAGGTATGGGCGGTGATGAGGTATGGGCAGTGATGAGGTATGGGCGGTGATGAGATATGGACAGTGATGAGGTATGGGCAGTGGTGAGATATGGGCAGTGATGAGGTATGGGCAGTGATGAGGTATGGGCGGTGATGAGGTATGGGCTGTGATGAGGTATGGGCAGTGGTGAGATATGGACAGTGATGAGGTATGGGCGGTGATGAGGTATGGGCAGTGATGAGGTATGGGTGGTGGTGAGATATGGACAGTGATGAGGTATGGGCGGTGATGAGGTATGGGCAGTGATGAGGTATGGGCAGTGGTGAGATATGGACAGTGATGAGGTATGGGCGGTGATGAGGTATGGGCTGTGATGAGGTATGGGCAGTGGTGAGATATGGACAGTGATGAGGTATGGGCGGTGATGAGGTATGGGCGGTGATGAGGTATGGGCAGTGATGAGGTATGGGCAGTGGTGAGATATGGACAGTGAAGAGGTATGGACAGTGATGCGGTCTGGTCAGTGATGAGGTATTGGCTGTGGTGAGGTATGGGCAGTGGTGAGGTATGGGCAGTGGTGACAGGTAACATTCTATGCCTGTCTACACCCCGCCCGATTATCATTGCAATTGTAAAACTGACGGACCATTTGCTATCACTCGTTTGCGCTACCATCCAAGATCAATTTTACCCCTGTCTTTCTGTGGCGGGATAAGCTCGATGACCCGAATCATCTCATGCAGTGGTGGAAAACGGGCAATTGCGCACTGGGGGCCGGTTCTACTCTCCGCCCGAATTTCTTTTCCAATGACTTCCAACATTTCAAAATATTTCTGGGTGATGCCTATTTCATGAAATCAATGTCACTAAAATGGTAAACATTATCGCGATTGTTCGATTTAATATTTGGTTTTCCAATGTTAAATCTCTTCTACCTATGCCAAACGCAGTGTCATGAACCAGACAGAATCTGACGGAGGGCGTCCTATGGCACAATTAACCCATTCATCTTAAATGGGTTAAAACCTCCGCTGAAGTACTGCAGGAAGAAATTTCATGCACACCGTTAGAGGGGTTGATTGACTGTTGTCATCTTCCAAAATTCTATAGATTATGGAACAGTTCCTGCAGAATGAAGGGTGGCAAATGTAACCCCACTGTTTAAAAAAGATAGGGAGAGAGAAAACAGGGAACTACAGATGAGTTAGCCGAACATCAGTAGTATGGAAAATGCTAGAGTCTATTATAAAGGATGTGATAACGGGACATTTAGAAAATATCAACGGGATTAGACAAAGTCAACATGGATTTATGAAAGGGAAATCATGTTTAACAAACCTACTGGAGTTTTTTGAGGATGTAACTGGTAGAATAGATAAGGGAGAACCAGTGGATGTGGTTTATTTGGATTTTCAGAAGGCCTTTGATAAAGTCCCACATAAGAGGTTAGTGTGCAAAATTAAAGCACATGGGATTGGGGGGAGTATATTGGCATGGATTGAGAACTGGTTGACAGACAGGAAACAGAGAGTAGGAATAAATGGGCCTTTTTCGGGGTGGCAGGCAGTGACTAGTCGGGTACCACAGGGATCAGTGCTTGGGCCCCAGCTATTCACAATATATATCAATGATTTGGATGAGGGAACCAAATGTAATATTTCCAAGTTTGCTGATGACACAAAACTAGGTGGGATGGTGAGCTGTGAGGAGGATGCAAAGAGGCTTCAAGACGATTTAGACAAGTTGAGTAAGTGGGCAAATACATGGCAGATGCAGTATAATGTGGATAAATGTGAAGTTATCCACTTCGAAAGGAAAAACAGAAAGGCAGAGTATTATTTAAATGGTGATAGATTGGGGAATGTTGATGTACAAAGTGACCTGGTGTCTTTGTACACCAGTCACTGAAAGCAAACATGCAGGTGCAGCAAGCAGTTAGGAAGGCAAATGGTATGTTGGCCTTCATTGCAAGAGGATTTGAGTACAGGAGCAAGGATGTCTTACTGCAGTTATACAGAGCCTTGGTGAGACCACACCTGGAGTATTGTGTGAAGTTTTGGTCTCCTTACCTAAGAAAGGATATACTTGCCATAGAGGGGGTGCAGTGAATGTTCACCAGACTGATCCCTGAGATGGTAGGACTGTCATATGAGGAGAGATTGGGTCGACTTGGCCTGTATTCACTCGAGTTTAGAAGAATGAGAGGGGATCTCATTGAAACATAAAATTCTGACAGGGCTGGACAGACTGGATGCAGGGAGGATGTTTCCCCTGGCTGAGGGGTCCAGAGCAAGGGGGCCATAGTCTCAGGATACGGGGTAGGACATTTAAGACTGAGGTGAGGAGAAATTTCTTCACTCAGAGGGTGGTGAACCTGTGGAATTCTCTACCACAGGAGGCTTTGGAGGCCAAGTCACTGAATATATTTAAGAAGGAGCTAGATAGATTTCTAGACTCAAACGGCATCAAGGGGTCTGGGGAGAGAGCGGGAATATGGTATTGAGACAGAGGATCAGTCATGATCATATTGAATGGCGGAGCAGGCTCGAAGGGCCGAATGGCCTACTCCTGCAACGCTTCAGTCGTTCCAAACATTTCAGCACCGCAATGGGTCAAACCAGGCGGCTGCTTCTGGAATACACAGAGATATGACCGGATGGAAAAGAGAACACAAAACTTTGCTGTTACCGTATGATGCAGGAAAGGGTTCGAAAGAGCACAGACAGAATTTGTTTTAAGTCACGGCAGAGAAAGACATTTAAAATAAATTGAGTTGAGACCTGTTCTCACCATTGCAGCCGATGATCGAGTAAAACAGCAGGATGAACAAACACTTCACGGGCCCAGGAACCGCCATTTCTCCCAATGCCTCCGGTCCTCTGAACATTCAGTCTTAATTAAACCTTTATTTATACTTCGCGTTATCAGAAATAGTCAGCGGCACACTGCAAGGAACATCTGTTGCTGACAGGTTTGGAAGAAGCGCGATACATTAATGTAATGATTTATCAAATTATATCGAATTTTAATGACATGTGAATTCTGAATGTGTTCACTGGCGGGCGGTGCAAACCCCGTGTTAATGTGTATTCGGGGGTTCTGCAGGTGACACCTCTCTGTCTGAACACGGTGATTGCCTTGGCAACGGGCAGTTGCAGGGGCATTCTGTAAACACCATGTATTGTTCTATATGTATAAATGCGTAGGCTTCGAGGAGCTCCTGAACATTTACCTGAGGAAGGAGGAAGCCTCCGAAAGCTTGTGAATTTAAAATAAAATTGCTGGACTATAACTTGGTGTTGTAAAATTGTTTACAATTGTCAACCCCAGTCCATCACCGGCATCTCCACATTAAGAGGACCTGTGGCTTTTGGGAGCGCACACAATACGATCAGAGACGACTCACTGCGCTGACACCAAACGCGTCCCATTTTAATTTTCCCTCAAGCATCTATTTGAGGAATTATAGATATTTTAAAGCGGGAGTTAAGGCGGCAGGTAGATGAGTCGGGGCCCATCTGAAACTGTTTGTGATTCGTTCCGTCTTGGGAAATGGTCGACTGCAGTCTGCACCATCACTTCTGAGCTGTTTTGAAAAGCTCCCCTTCCTGTGAAGCACGAACTGAGATGAAGTTACTTCCAGTCGTGTGGTCATTTATCCACTGACTTCAGAGCTTGGACTGGTTAATGCAGCAAGTTCGCGGTTTTTAAAAATTTTAAATTGTACATTACTTGTTGTTGGAAAATGCGTGAAATTCTGACCTTTCGTTTATCAGGTGACTGCGGGTGCCAGCAATTCTTGGCGGTCACTGGGATTAATGGACTTTCCACTTGCGCACAGGCTGATAACCCCAGGGATGCTAATCGCACACCTTTGGGAATTCTCACTGGTGTTTATACACGTCTGACATTTACAAGGTCAAAGCATGAAGTTTACTTAATGGATTCCATCAAGTCTCTGAGCCCCTGTTATTACCACGTTCCTTAATGCGTTACATTTTGCATTTCAGTTGCAAGGGGCGGAGGGCGGAGGGAGGGGGGGCATTGACTTTAGGTAACGAACTGATACAAACACGGCTTACGTTCCCAACACAAATGAGACACTTTACTAGCTGTTACTGTAACGGAATCCAATTCTGGTTGGCTTTGGTTCCAGCAGTTCACTTACACTTACTGACAAGATTTCCGTGTTATCCACGCCAGAAAAATCCCGATCGTCGTATTTTCCTCATAATTGTCCGCTGTTTTTAGCTAACGCTGTCAGAAATCTAGCGCCGCTGTAAAAGCAAGTCCCTTTGTATGATAGAAGATTAACTCTGTGATGCTTATTTGCTTCTCATTATATTTGGTAACATTTTAATATTTAGGAAAATCTTTTTTTTTCTCCCTTGGTGACTGAGATTTATCTCCGAGAGGGTGTCAGTTTATCGGTGCGGTTTAGGCTCCGGTTGTGTACAAACTGTAGGCCATAACGCCTGGCATCTTCTTCTATTGAGCTGGCAACTGGCAGAGGCAATCAGCGTGGTTTGGAGGCTCCAAAGAAAATTACCGAGCAATGCACATGAAAACTATTTCTGTCTACCCTACAATGGTGACCTTATCTTCACAGGGACCCGGTTAGTGAGCGAATCCAGGCTCCAGCTGCGGTTTAGCCATGGCACAGTTAACTAACGCAGGGCACTGGTACACTTCCAGCAGGTACCACCCGGCTCATTAGGGAATTGACTTAGAGGTTCATCTGTGTGAGAAGAAACCCAGACCCGGGCGACATGTTCTGCACCTCCTGCTGCCATCCACGAGGAAGGCTGAATGTTCATTCACCCTGGATACGATCCTGGATTACAGTGGACATGTTGCACGGCGCCCTCCCTGCCGAAAAGTTATCCGAAAGCAAGGAAGAAAAAAAAAATCAAAGGTCGATGCGAAAAACAAGCAGGAAACTTGAGGCCGCGTGCGCTGCAAGTGAAGGGACAACTTGGAAAGATGGCCTTTGTGAAAGGGCAAAGTTCCATCGAGCAGATCGATAACGCAGGAGGCCTTTGTGAGTAGGAGCAGCTTGTGTCCAAAGAGCAAATGATCAAGGGCAGTCCTGTTACAGGAGGCTTATGCGGAATGTTTACTGTTAGATGCGAATCTAACGCGAGGAGCAGCAATGATGCTAAAAATGCAGTGAGTGTGACAGATGCGGTGACCAACACGGCCAATGTGAGATAATGGGCCTCGTTAACAATTTGTGGTTTTTTCAAGCAAAGCATTAAGAACCCCAAAATAAAACGATGCATGACGTGGAAGATGATTTGGATCAAGAGAAAGCATCACTAAATTAAAATATGCGTTTGTTTTCTTTTGGGAACAGGAGCAGTAGAAGGTAACACCAAGTGGGTTGAAGGCATCGGCGATGCAAAAATTAACGTTAAGTTTGACACTAAGGCACACGCCCACGGAGCAGCACAGGGAAAGGTCAATCGAACTATCGCCTATTAATCCGATAAATTTCACCTACAAAGGTTAGAACATAAGAAATAGGAGCAGGAGTAGGCCAATCGGCCCCTCGAGCCTGCTCCGCCATTCAATAAGATCATGGCTGATCGGATCCCAACCACAAATCTAAAGAACACAAGAAGTAGGAGCAGGACCCGGCCACTCAGCCCCTGGGCCCGCTCCGCCACCCACAGGGCCTTGACCGATCCAAACTCAGCTTCATGTCCAATTTCCTGCCCGCTCCCCGTAACCCCTAATTCCCTTTACTTCGAGGAAACTGTCTATTTCTGTTTTAAATTTATTTAATGATATAGCTTCCACAGCTTCCTGGGGCAGCAAATTCCACAGACCTACCACCCTCTGAGTGAAGAAGTTTCTCCTCATCTCAGTTTTGAAAGAGCAGCCCCTTATTCTAAGATTATGCCCCCTAGTTCTAGTTTCACCCATCTTTGGGAACATCCTTACTGCATCCACCCGATCAAGCCCCTTCACAATCTTATATGTTTCAATAAGATCGCCTCTCATTCTTCTGAACTCCAATGAGTAGAGTCCCAATCTACTCAACCTCTCCTCATATGTCCACCCCCTCATCCCCGGGATTAACCGAGTGAACCTTCTTTGTACTGCCTTGAGAGCAAGTATGTCTTTTCTTAAGTATGGACACCAAAACTGTATGCAGTATTCCAGGTGCGGTCTCACCAATACCTTATATAACTGCAGCAATACCTCCCTGTTTTTATATTCTATCCCCCTAGCAATAAAAGCCAACATTCTGTTGGCTTTCTTGATCACCTGCTGCACCTGCATACCAACTTTTGATTTTCTTGCACTAGGACCCCCAGATCCCTTTGTACTACAGTACTTTCCAGTCTCTCGCCATTAAGAAAATAACTTGCTCTCTGATTTTTCCTGCCAAAGTGCATAACCTCACATTTTCCAATATTATATTGCATCTGCCAAATCTCCGCCCACTCACCCAGCCTGTCTATATCCCCTTGCAGGTTTTTTATGTCCTCCTCACTCTCTACTTTCCCTCCCATCTTTGTATCATCTGCAAATTTTGATATGTTGCACTCGGTCCCCTCCTCCAAATCGTTAATATAGATTGTAAAGAGTTGGGGACCCAGCACCGACCCCTGTGGAACACCACTGGTTACTGGTTGCCAGTCCGAGATAGGCGATAGGCGAAGCCGACATTCACCCGTTATGAAAAATTTCAAAATTCCTATTGTTGAAGCTTCACCATGTCAGTCGTCGGAAAGAAAATGATGTGGAACTGAGCCGATTAACGAAAAGTGTAAAGAAAGGGCAATTTGTGAATTTGTCCCTTGTAAGTATACTCAAACAGTACAGTAATTTGACTGTAAAATGAAGCTAAGTCCAGAAGCACCACCTGCAGTCCAAGCATCAAATTGACTATCCCTACCGAATATGGAGAAATGGGTGGAGTCAAAAAAATTAACATAGCAAACTGCATGGGCGGGGTCTATGAGATAAGCTCTGAAAAGATTTGCATGTTCACCGATACTAAGGGATTAAAAAGCAATCATGAGGGAGCACTGCCATTGCCAAGAATATCCCCTTCGTCAGGTGAATGAGTGAAAAAGTTCTCAAATTGCATATCTTATACTAGGCTGGGACAGCATCACACCAATCAAAAGGTGTCGTTGTTATTCAAACAGGCCAGTCACGGAGAACAGTACGTCCCAGTACACTGGATATGCATTGTGTCAATTACACAGACAGACAGAAAGAAACCCAAATGGCAGAGAGAGAGGGAATATTAAAAACATAATTTTTTCCCCCCTTTTTGCTGGTGGGGTTACGTGTAGCGTGACATGAACCCAAGATCCCGGTTGAGGCCGTCCTCATGGGTGCGGAACTTAGCTATCAACTTCTGCTCGACGATCTTGCGTTGTCGTGTGTCTCGAAGGCCGCCTTGGAGAACGCTTACCCGAGGATCGGTGGCTGAATGTCCTTGACTGCTAAAGTGTTCCCCGACTGGGAGGGAACCCTCCTGTCTGGTGATTGTTGCGCGGTGTCCGTTCATCCGTTGTCGCAGTGTCTGCATGGTCTCGCCGATGTACCATGCTCCGGGGCATCCTTTCCTGCAACGTATGAGGTATAGCCAAGTTCCGCATCCATGAGGACGGCCTCAACCGGGATCTTGGGTTCATGTCACGGGAATTAGGGGTTACGGGGAGCGGGCAGGAAATTGGACATGATTTTAGATTTGAGGTTAGGACCAGATCAGCCATGATCTTATTGAATGGCGGAGCAGGCTCGAGGGGCCGATTGGCCTACTCCTGCTCCTATTTCTTATGTTCTTATGTTCTTATGTTCTACACGTAACCCCACCAGCAAAAAGGGGGAAAAATTATGTTTTTAATATTCCCTCTCTCTCTCTCTCTGCCATTTGGGTCTCTTTCTTTCTGTCTGTGTAATTGACACAATGTATATCCAGTGTACTGGGACGTGCTGTTCTCCGTGACTGGCCTGTTTGAATAACAACGACACCTTTTGATTGGTGTGATGCTGTCCCAGCCTAGTATAAGATATGCGATTTGAGAACCTTTTCACTCATTCACCTGACGAAGGGGATAATCTCCGAAAGCTTGTGATTTTAAAATAAATTTGTTGGACTATAACCTGGTGTTGTAAGATTCCTTACATTTGTCCACCCCAGTCCATCACCGGCATCTCCACATCATTGCCAAGAATGGAAGAGCAATTCACATAAACGTGTTAATATGCGAGTCTTTTATATTCTTAATGGAAAGCCAGGACGGGGGCAAGTATTTCTTAATTGAAGAGGCAGTGAGCTAACTAGTACCATATTTGGACAATGGAGATTCAGATGTCCGCCATTTAGTGCAGGAAGTATGCCAAGAAACAGTCTATGAAATCAGACTCGAGGGAATCTAAGTGTCGGTCTTCGAAGTTTTGGTGTTTAGAACAACACGGGAAGCTCATGACAAAAAATCCGGAGGAAAAAATCCAAGCCTCAATAACAACAAAACACAAGTCACTTTTCCAAAGGTGGTCTATTTTGGACAGACAATTACTGGTAGTGGCCGGTAAACTCGATGTGGTTCAAAATATGAAGCCACGAAAGACCCCAGCAGAATGCAAGGCGATCAAGACTAATGCAAGTGATTGAAACTATGTAATCTAATGGAAAAACATGATTTTCTCAAATGGGTTTATTACTCGGATAAAGCTATTCCAGGAACAAAGCAACCGATTACAAAATCCAATATTACAATGTTTTAACAGCAGAGAAGACATCAAGTTACATGTTTACCACATCACAGGCTGGGGCTAGATCCTCCAATATGGCACGAAAATTGCATCAATATAAATATGGCCGGAGAGTCAAATTGGTAACTGACCACCAGTTATTTCAGAGCATCAAGATAAACCAACCATCTCCAGCGCTGCCAGGGTCTGGGAGAGTGGGTGGATTTTTTCTTGCAGTGGGTGGCTTAGGGAAAATGGCGGTCACACCATCCATTGATATGAATCATAGAGCCATAGAAATGTTACAGCACAGAAGGACGCCATTCGGCCCATCACGTCCACGCCGGCTCTATGCAAGAGCAATCCAGCTGGTCCCACTACCCCGCCCTATCCCCAAAGCCCTGCAATTTTTTCCCTTTCAAGTACTTATCCAGTTCCCTTTTGAAGGCCATGATTGAATCGGCCTCCACCACCCCCTCGGGCAGTGCATTCCAGATCCTAACCACTCGCTGTGTAAAAAAAAGTTTTTCCTCATGTCACCTTTGGTTCTTTTGCCAACCACCTTAAATCTGTGTCCTCTGGTTCTTGACCCTTCAATGGGAACAGTTTCTCTCTATCTACTCTCTGTCTAGACCCTTCATGCTTTTGAACGGCTCTATCAAATCTCATCGCAACCTTCCCTGTTCCAAGGAGAACAATTCCAGCTTCTCCAGTCCAGAATGGGTGGAAAATCATGGCCAATGCACCTGTGATTTCCCAATAAGGTGACAGCTGAATGCGGCCGGTGGTGGCGTGAAGCCTTCGACAATTCCACTCCGCGATGTTAAAATAGGCAAAGTGTGACTTGGATGTCCCGCACTAACCAGAAAATGAAATCCCAGTTGTAAACTTATCGCAATTATGAAGCAAAGGAGGAAGAAACACATGGCTAGTTGGCAATATAATGACAACTTACTCATATTAGACAATAAAATTGTGGCATTGCCTACCCAGACTGCAGAAGATTCTAGAATGCAAGAATTGGTTGCCATTATCGAATTATCACGGGCAAAATCTATGGCAGATGTACTTTCTGGTATCGAGGACTACAGAAATTCCGGAAATGAACTGGCTGTAGAAAATTATATTCTGCACAACGAAAAGCAATGAATATTTCAAAATACATGAGACCCACGATATCCTATAGAAACTCCACGGAGGACACCTTACTGTATGCAAGAAAGGCTAAGAGTTCAGTCTACACTCTTCCAAACGTCATCCGATGAAGATGCGGCGGACCAGCGGGACAACTCCGGAAATCCCAACATGCGAATATCTACAGATCAACCAGATAACCAGGGGGAAATCGTATAAATAAAAATACAGAGCCAGCTGAAGAGGGAAAAGACGAAAGATAACGAATCTATTGGTCCACGTGTTCACGGATAGGAATGAGAACGGGAATAAATCGGTTCATAAAGTAGAGTAGGTGTCTAGAAAACTAGCAAAAGGAAACATTGCTGAACAACCAGAGGCAAATGCAGAACAAACTTCAAGGCTTCTGACTTGGTTCAATGAGGGTCCCTCTTGTGCCCCGAGAGAGGGTCTGCTGGCGCCCACTATCCAAGGCTGTGAGATGAAATGTAGAAAATGATATGGAGAATGTCATCAGCACAGGGAGAAATCTTGGGGTACAGTTTCCTGGTCCTGGGCCTAATGGATCGTCTGGATGCAGCGTTTACAGGACAATCGGATGTGGGGGAGCGCACGCTGGTAAGGGGCCCCTCCTGATTCTCTTGTGCAATGGGTGGAAATACAGCACAGCTCGGCATGGGTCTTGTGGGACATTGGATAATGGAGTGAAAAAGGGGGAAAGTTTAGTGCTACTAGTGGAGGTGGGGGGGGACTGTGAGACGATAGAAGGAATGGCGGTGGGGGAAAGGGCCGGTCAGTGCGGGAGAGGGGAGAAGAGGTGAAGGAGAAATGAGGAAATCTGTATTGTTTAAAATAAACACTACTGTATATATATTTTAAATAATTGAGGTTTCCTTTGCGGCATCTGCAGGGAGAGAGAGGCAGCAGGAGGGCTGCAGCTTCAGAAACGATCTCTTGCATTTTTGCAACACAAACAAGGTAGGTAATAAACCCCTAAGGTTCACGTTCATGTCACTCCCTCCCCCCAACTTCCAAGTAATGTTTCCAGCATTTTTCGTTCCAATCTCAACGTTTCTTCATCAGTTATATGGTGGGTATGTGTCTTCCGTCTGATTGAAAAATCTAATTGGAATTGCTTGCTACATATCAGCCACCTTAATACTCTGGGCTCTTATCTCAATATGACACCCCCCCCCCCTCTTGTTTGATGGAGCACGGGGGTACCTATGTCCTGGTCAAGTGGCTGGCAGTAATCCACTCTCACATTTTACGGTGCTTCATGTTGTCTGTATGCCAAGAGTTCCTGCTACTTCTCCGTGATCAGAATTTGGAGCCCACTCCATTCTATGTCACAGCCCCTTATCCAATACCTCAGCTGGCTAGGTTTGAGCCAGCCATGCCTCTGTTAGTGATTGGCCAGACACCCTGTTGATTGATGTGACTTGGATGGTTGAACAGCCCTTGAGGGGCTGACTAGTCACTAAATGCTTAGTCAAGGGGATTAGTCAAAGAGAGGCATCCGCCCTGAATCTAACTCCACCTCCAGACCGTTCAACGACAGGATAGTGTTGGGCAGAGTCTTCCTCCCCTCCCTGGAACTATTCCTCCTTTAGCCACGACCTTGGTCAGATCCTGCACATGAGCATATGCGAATTCTTCCATTGCACGATAGGAGCTAAACTCTTTGTGCGGACCCTCTTGTAAGCAAACGGCTTAAGCTGTACTGAAACGTTGCTGTCGTTGCAGAGAGGAGAATGAAGAGAATGCCCTTCACCTCTTCTCACTATGGATCTGAGTGTTTGTGTGCAGCCTGAAGCTAGCATCCACCTGAACCCTCCCCTACAAATATGGAACAATAACTGGGTCAGATCACCATTCTATCTTCCAATTAGTACCTGGCAGAGCCCCGCTTGAGCCGCATAAAAGTGCATTTGAGTCCCTCCACCGTGATATCCCATCGGTTAGCTCATTGCCCACGATGGGAAATGAAACACATTATATCCGCACATGATCGTGCCAACAAACACCATATTACCTCCAAATGGAAAGGACGCAATTCTTTCACAAATGGATAAAATCGACACCTTTCTGACAATTTCACAATTGCCCACTTGTTCATTTCTAGGTGATTTGCACCAGAGGTTCTATTCAATGCAATTGTAATCGTGATAGTGAGCACCAGTTCACACGAACAGTTCGGAAACCACAGAAGGAGATTAACCACTGTTTTGACATCTTCATTTTATTTCAGTTCAGTAGAGTACAGGCGGGTAAGGGTTTCAGAACAATAAAATAAAGACTAAGGATATTTTGATAATCATCCATTTCCTGATTTTTCGCAATTAAAACAGTTTCATTATTAAATACAATTCATAAGATTTATATAATATCCACAGTATTCAATTATCACCCTATCAGCATCGAAACAAATGAAACTTTTGAACAAAATTTGATTTATTATATTGGACTGTTGTGATTTTAATCAGAGCTAAAACATGTGAAGCAACACGCAGTGTTCATCATCAGATTGTGTTCAGTTGCTTGTAAGGAGCATGTATCCCTGAGGTTGTCGTAAATAGTATTTTCTCTGGAGTATCAAAGCAAGGATGGAAATCAGACATCCCCCTGAAAGGACACCGATAATAGGGACATAATAGTTGCTTCCTTTACTCTCTGAATTCAACCGCAGATGACGAAGACCTGATTAAAATAAACAGATATTAAATGCAACATAAGGTAATTGACGTTATATTTAAATTGCCCTAAGATTGTTCTGTAAAAGATGAAATATGTCCTTCAATTGATAACCGCTTTCCAAAATTAAGTTAAAGAATTGCTGGTGACTCATCAATGAAGACATCACACCAAACATAGACCGAGCAAATGTTCACGTTATTTCATTCCTGATCTTCCCTGTTGTATTCATCAGTGATACAGAATTAGTTAGAATCAGGGACAGAAATTCATCTTGAAAGCCCCACCTGATATTGAATTCCATTGTCTGCACTGAAACCGAATATTAGGTGGGGCGTATAACAGGCCGCCAAAGCGATGCTGCCCATTTTGCACTACAGTCCAAGGTGAATTTCTTCCCAATAGGATCTTACAGCACGGAAAGGGGGCCATTCGGCCCATTGCTCCTGTGCCGGCTCTTTGGAAGAGCTATCCAATTATTCGCACTCCCTCACTCTTTCCCTATAGCCATGCAATTTTTTTTTTGTTCAAGTATTTATCCAATTCCCTTTTGAAAGTTACTCCTGAATCTGCTTCCACCGCCCTTTCAGGCAGTGCATTCCAGATCGTAACAAATCACTGCGTAAAATAAATTCTCCTCATCTCTCCTCTGGTTCTTTTGCTGGAAATATTTCGACATCTAATAAATGCCTTAGTGTAAGTCGCGTGGTTTAAGCAGGCAAACCATCCAAATTCGATCCCCCAACCACGGTAAATAATGAGGAGAACAGCTCTCGGTACATATTGCGTGTTATCCTTAACCGGGCACAATTCACAGCTTGAAGTTTCAAAGTCTAGTCCGACTCTCACAAATAAGACCCACCTGCGAAGTCGTCGGGAAACACTATGGGTCCCTGCGAGAGACGAGCTGACTTTTCTTCACTCTCCCGCTTACTGAGTTCACGCTTGTATCTGGAAGAGAGGCAGCCCTCAGCGCACCGATTGGGAGATGAGCCCATGTGACAGATCATAACTTTACAGAGTAGATAGACTTCCGGGAAACCCTCAAACTTAAACACGTGAAAACTGAACCGTTGTTTCCTCGGGTCGTTTGATTCGAAGTCTTTAAACGTTGAATCTTTGGGACAACTGTAAAGAAACAGGGAATTGTAATTATATCTTGCATAGCAAACAATCCTCAGCGTCCGGTTGCAGCCGACCGTGGAGTGTAAACATGGGTGAAACCCACCATCGCAGAATTATAAAGGTGCTAATTCCTTTATTTACTTAAGTATCAAAAGCTTTCGGAGGCTTCCCCCTTCGTCAGGTGAACGATGAAGGGGGACGCCTCCGAAAGCTTGTGAATTTAAAATAAAATTGCTGGACTATAACTTGGTGTTGTAAAATTGTTTACAATTGTCAACCCCAGTCCATCACCGGCATCTCCACATCATAAGTATCAAAGACAGAGGTTCATTAACTGGACAGTCTCCAATTCCCTTAATGCCAAGGCTCAACTAATGATCAGAAGTTTCCTTCTCGGCTTGTCGTTTCCTCCGCATTTGCGGTTATTTGGGCGCAAACCGATTACGTGGTTGACAAATCTCGGAATTCTGGACATTAGTGTAACTAAAATATGCCTCTTCGATCTTTAACCTCTGTCCATCAAACCTCTGAACGAGGCTCCGCAGACAAAACTGACCACGCCCCTCACTCTATTCTTAAACGTGAGTTTCCTCCAATTGCGACCAAATTTTCAGAAGCAGCAAGTAACAACGTCATTTTTCTGGTCTTTTAAGTACAATTTGTTGAGAATTTATTAAAAATGTACTGAGAACTGTTCTGTATTATCTGTTTCTTTGAATGCATTCTGATAGCAAAGTACAAGTCACATTAATTGAATAGCTACCCCAATTGCATGTCCTGCGACTGCCATGCTGTGCCTCATGTGCGTGAATGATGATGAAATGAATTAAATTTTTAATTTTAAAACTCAAGGAAGAAATATACTGTTGTATGTTTGGCCTTGTCTTGGGCACCGATTGTTTGCGATGATTTATGGAAAATTATGCCATTTTAAGTTCGGGCATATTCTAATGAGATTGGGACGATACTTGGGCGTAACTTGACATTGGCAAAATGGGCGCAAATTCGATTGCAACTGAAGAGGAAACTCCGGGGTAACAAACTCTAGTTACAATGCCAAGCACTACACCAAAATAGCTGCGGCGATTACCCATTTTCAACGATGCTGTAGGCCATTCTGTTTGAATTCAGTGACGGTGAAGACACACAGCTCTCTGTAAATATCTCCACCCCGTTGTCAGTGGTCTCCACCTCCACCTGAACGTACAGAGTCTTATTCAGTTCGGTTTCAAATGGGAATGCCAAAACTGGGTCATCGAAGGCTGCCGAGCGAAACAATGTCAAGGACACATTATAGTGTCCCAAGTGGGACACATAATGGGCGTGAGGCACGAATCCCAACGTGACGTTTTCAATCGTTGACATCTCACAATTTAATTTGATCTTAAGACGGTGAATCGAGGTGTTCGGAGCAGTTCCATAAATTGCATTCACATAAACAATCTTCCCAGTCTCATTCTGTAACAAAATCGGATTAATGAAACATTCGATCAATATAGAATACATTTATATTCAAAAGTGTCTCGAGGTTTACTTAAGCAGATTAGTATGACACTGTGGGGGGGGAATTTTAACCTAACACATCGGGCGGGAATCTCGCAGGATCGGGTGGAACGCCGGTTTCACACCCCGCCCAATATTACTGTCCTTTGATTTTAATGGACATGAGCCCTATCCCACCACCGCAACGTTTTTTTTTTATTCGTTCATGGGATGTGGGCGTCGCTGGCGAGGCCGGCATTTATTGCCCATCCCTAATTGCCCTTGAGAAGGTGGTGGTGAGCCGCCTTCTTGAGCCGCTGCAGTCCGTGTGGTGAAGGTTCTCCCACAGTGCTGTTTGGAAGGGAGTTCCAGGATTTTGACCCAGCGACGATGAAGGAACGGCGATATATTTCCAAGTCGGGATGGTGTGTGACTTGGAGGGGAACGTGCAGGTGGTGTTGTTCCCATGTGCCTGCTGCAATACCGCATCTTCCCAGCGAAAAGGGGCACTTTTCAACAATCTACTTGAGAAATCATACAACCTATATTGCACTCGTTTGGCGGTCCCTGGTCATTCTAAATCCAATCCAGAAGCAATCTATCAGGTAATCTTAGGAACAAAGGAGCAGGAAATTCAAGCCATTCATCCCTTCGAGCCTGCTCCGCCATTCAATTAGATCATGGCGGATCTGTATCTTAACTCCATTTACCCGCCTTGGTTCCATATCTCCTAAATACCCTTGCCTAACAAAAGTCTATCAATCTCAGTTTTGACATTTTCAATTGACCCCCAGCCTCAACAGCTTTTGGGGTGAAAGAGTTCCAGATTTCCACTAGCAATTGTGTGAAGAAGTGCTCCCTGACATCACCGCTGAATGGCCTAGCTCTAATTTTAAGGTTATGCCCCCCTGTTCTGGACTCTCCCACCAGAGGAAATAGTTTCTCTCTATCTATTTCACCAAATCCTTCAATTATCTTAAATATCTCAAATAGATCACCCCTTAATCTTCTATACTCAATAGAATACAAGCCTAGTCTATAAGCTTAATCTTCCTTACTTTCCTCTACAGTGTTACATTGTTCAGAGTGCTATTGTCACCTTGCTGGAATTATTACCGATACTCATCACTCCAGATCAGAATCCAATAATTCCGCTTATTGGGATGTTTTGATTTCAGATCCATTCCACGAATTCAGTCCATTTTTTGCAGCCACCCAACCCCCACTGAAGACTGATTTGCCAAAATCACCCGATTCCCAGTCAATGCGAGAATACAAACAAACACGTACAATGACTTTAGTTCCACAGGAATCAAACGGAGCTGTAATAATGACCCAGTTCTCATCTCTCTGATCGGCGCGGCAGGTGGGGTCGATGAGATGAACGTCAGCAGCAGAAATCCCCGCACTGGCGAGCACGCTGAAAGGTAAGCTGTATTCAGCGGCCTGGTTACGACAGTTCAAAGAGCCCCACTTCCTTTCGTCTGAAATCAGGGTTAAAATGATAGCGTTAAATCATGTTTACTGAAGGGAGGAAGCAAATTGAACTACGATTCCTTGGCGTTAATATTTGAGGAGCGATGATCCTCCCACTCTGCTACCATGATTTAAAAACATAGAAAATTTATGGCACAGAAGGAGGCCATTCGGCCCATCTTGTCTGTGCCAGTCGAAATAGAGCTACCCAACCTAACTCCACTTTCCAGCACTTGGTCCGTAGCCTTGTAGGTTACGGCACTTCAAGTGTGTATCCAAGCCCTTTTTAAATGAGTTGAGGGTTTCTGCCTCTACCACCCTTTCAGGCAGTGAGTTCCAGACCCCCACTACCCTCTGGGTGAAAAAAGTTTCCCTCAGCTCCCCTCTAATCCTTCTACCAATTACTTTAAATCTATGCCCCCCTGGTTATTGACCCCTCTGCTAAGGGAAATAGCTCCTTCCTATCCACTCTATCCAGGCCCCTCATAATTTTATACACCTCAATTAAATCACCACTCAGCCTCCTCCAACGAAAACAACCCCAGCCTATCCAATCTTTCCTCATAGCTAAAATTCTCCAGTCCTGGCAACATCCCTGTAAATCTCCTCTGTACCCTCTTTAGGCTTGGATCGTTCATAATCCCCATTCTTTGATGTGGATGATACCTGATTATATAACACAGTCAAATAATAAAAGGGGAAGAATTGTTCTATTTGCTTTGTGTCTCGGGCGGGCCTATAACGGGCGGCTGATGTGCTACCACCCATTTTGCGCTACTGCCCGAGATGGATTTCTACCCCCTTGGTTTTTCTTCTCCCAACATATATTACTTCACATTTAACAACATTAAATTTCATTTGCCACCTGATTGCCCTTCGGCTAACCTGCCTTTATCCTTCTCACTTTGTGGTGTTAGCAAATTTTGTTGGCCGATGGACGATGCCATTTTAACACTCAGGCGGCAAGTTGAAAATCTCTCCTTGAGTCCCTTATCCCTAAATCCAAGTCATCTATATATATTGCAAGCAAAAGTGTCTCCAAGCCTGACCCCTGAGGTACATCAATTCCAATTCGGAACGGCACCCATTGAGGGTAATTTTAACTTTGGGCAGTGGTGTAAAACAGGCAATATTGAATTAGCCACCCATTATACACCCCGAGAGATTTCCCCTTCAATGGGCCGCCAATTCACTATCGGCCATTTTATACCATCGCCCAAAGTTAAAATTATCTCCATTGACCTTAACTCTTTGTTTTCCACTCACATACTAACTTTCAATATATGCTGTTACTTCTTATTTTCTAAACCTGGATTTTTCTAACAAGACTCCTCTGAGACATCTTATCAAGGGCCGCATGAAAATCCATATGCACGAGAATGGCTGCAAGCCCTTTATATAAAAAAAAGCTTCTGTTTTAGGGATCTGTGATATGGGAAATATAATATTCTTGGCAAATTTTAGGGTTGGGGTATTTTAAACTGCTTTAGCCTAGATTATTTGGGCTCTCATATTTCAGACCATCCCCACCCAGTAAATCCTACTCCCCAGAGCCTTTAGCTTTGGGTATCCATGCCTTGAAACCGGGGAAAAGTTTCATTACTGTGCCCGGGTTAATGAAAAGCAAACAAGATATGGTAAATGCTATTTAAAAGCGAACTATCTTTTGCCCCCTTAAGGTTCCCCTTCAGCCTTTGAAAGCGAGAACGTCTCATATTTAAAATTGCTTAAAGTGTAATTGCCAAACTATCGAGGAATGTGAATAGCCTAAATGTGATATCTATATATCATTATATATATACATATCTCATTATATATATGTGTGTATACATATATATATATATATACACACACATACTGTGGAATCCCTTTTCTTAAGTACTCCAAAATGATCAAACAATGAACAGATTGCAGATCTAAATAAATTTCTGTTCATGTGTTTCATCTCCTAAAATCTCTCACAATAACTGCCAAACCTGAGAGAAGGTCTTTGTGTATCACTTGAACTGCTCCGAAGAGAATCCTGGAGGCCAGAGATAAGTGGAGGGATCATCCTGTGTCTTCCATAGATGGCCTCTCAAATTCAAAGAGAGGCCCCCAGTCAAATATAACTGAACTAATATGGAAGTCTTTATTTGGTTCAGAAATTGAGTTACACGGTCTGAACCCTGAAACCAAGGAGATCACAACAACACGCCTAGTTACATTGTATCCAATGCACCGAGGGCTGGGGCAGTTAAAATCTATGGGGGTAATTTTGATTTTGTGCATTAGTGATAGCGAATCGGCTGTCTGCTTTACACCTCTCCTGCTTGTTATTTCTGTTGAAGTCAATCAATTTCAATGTAAAACGGGCTGCAAATTCGCTATCACCCATTTTACACTATTGCACAAAGTCAAAATCAATCCCCACTCCGTATATACTGGTCATTTTAACTTTAGCCAATGATGTAAAGTGGATAATATCGAATTATCCGCCCGTTATACACCCCGCCCATTATACACCCCGCCCGTTATACCCCCTGCCGATTTTGCTTTCTACTGAAATCAATAGAAGGGAAAATCAGGGATTGCCTACAATGGGCGGCTAATTCAATAACTTTCACTATTGCCCAAAGTTATAATTACCCCCAGTGATTTTTAAAGTGAGGTCTAGCAAAACATGGGACAAAAGTATATCATGTTATAACAGTAACTGTATTGATTCTTCTCGCACAATTGTTTAATTGTCCCTTTTTATTATATATTTATAATTATTCAGAGGTACAGAGAAGGATTGATGAGCAATCAACATGGCTAGTCAAAGCTTCACATTTAAAGAAATTGTCATTTTTAACAGGTTGCCATTTTGTTACATGATTGTTAATTCTCGTAATTCTGAAACTAAATTGGAGATGGGTGGGGATGCAAAACGGGTGGTATCATATAGATCACCCGTTCCACGCCCTGCCTGATATTCAGTTCCAGTGTTGAATATCAGGCGGGGTGTATAATGGGTGGAAAAAGAGATTCTGCTTGTTTTGCATCCCTGATCAATTCCAATTTCACCCCCTTGAACCTCTCGGTCGGATCCGCTCCCTGCAAGCAGGTGAACATGGCTCTGATGGAAAACCCTGAACTAAAGAAATCATTGCATTGCTATCTGAGGAATAGAATCATAGGATCATAGAATCATAGAAAGATTACAGCATGGAAAGAGGCCATTCAGCCTACCAAGTCCGCGCCAGCTCTATGCAAGAGCAATCCAGCTAGTCCCACCCACCCGCCCTATCCCCATAGCCCTGCAATTTTTTTACTTTCAAGTACTTATCCAGTTCCCTTTTGAAAGCCATGATTGAATCTGTCTCCACCATCCCATTGGGCAGTGCATTTCAGATCCTAACCACTCCCCGTGTAACAAAAAATTTTTCCTCATGTCACCTTTGGTTCTTTTGCCAATCACCTTAAATCTATGTCCTCTGGTTCTTGACCCTTCCACCATTGGGAACAGTTTCTATCTACTCTGTCTAGACCCTTCATGATTTTGAACACCTCTATCAAATCTCCTCGCAACCATCTCTGTTCCAAGGAGAACAACCCCAGCTTCTCCAGTCTATCCATGTAACTAAAGTCCCTCATCCCTGGAATCATTCTAGTAAATCTCTTCTGCACCCTCTCTAAGGCCTTCATAGGAGAATGGATGCAAGTTTTGACCACTTGTTACAGTCTCTTGTAGTTATGGGTTTCTCTTGCATTATATGGATAATGAAGAATGAGACCAAGTGGCACTTACGGGTAGTGAACTTTTTGTTGCCCATCGGGTATCCGTATGACTCAGCACGTCCAATCCCATAGATATAGAGTGCGAAGCGTGATGACTCATGGGAAATAACATGGCGGCCTCCAGTTTCTCCCAGGTAGATTCTCGTTGCGCTAAAGTCAGCGAAGGTGGAATTTTCTGATGGGTACGGGACAAAAGGTTTTCCGTCTAAAATAATCCCATCAGAGCTTGTTCCCATTGAAACTACGAGGATATAATTGTATAAATTGTCCATTGTCACAAAAACAAAGTAATTGCTGAAATATGCAGATGGTATTACATTCACCAGGAAGGGGTCAAAGGTTGAAACCAGTGACGTGCTGCCTCCGGTAAAAAGATAGGTCACCATGACTGGTTTGGTTGAGTTCACGAGCATCGGCCCGTCCACGGTAAAGTTAATGTGAGATCCTTCCTGAAGCACGGCATACAAGTTCCCTTCATCTGTGTAAATATTTACTGCTGTGTCGTTCTGAGCAGATACAATGGTGATGACATCTCTCTTCATTTTCTTCATTAAGGGGAAAACAACAAACGAATCGGACCATTTATCCACCGGGTACAACTGTTCAGCGATGTGGTCACAATTACTGGGAGGGACAGTAATACATTGGTCCCCACTGAAGACGGCCACTGGTTTTGTGGACACAATCTTTGTCCCTGTCAAGTCTCTGTCACTCTGAAATTGAACCGCCTCGTCCGGCTCCATGGCAAACGAGAACCTCTGATTGTCAGAGTATTGGGTTCCGTTGAATGTCACCGAACCAGAAACGGTTATGGTGACCTGGACTCGTTCGTTACCGTTAGCAATAGCGAATTGTTTAATGTTGTACGGACTGTCTACAGTGTAGGTGACAACATAATACTTCGTACCCAAATTAATGAAAGGCAAATTTAAGAATGAATCATAGGTCTTAGATCTCCCATTTAACATAACAAGTGAAATGTCTTCACTTGATGTAACTGTTATGACTTTTTTTGAAATTTCGTTACCTGCCAACATGTAGGAGGAATCTAGGGTCAGGACAGCGGTGCTGTTTGCAGCAATGAATACCGAACGACGGTAAGCTGGGACAGAAACGGTAACACTCACAACAGTTGGTTTGTTATAGGTGACAATATGCAATCTGAGGACAGCAGAACTGTCATAATTTTGTAGAAAAGCTGAGATGAATTTTTTTCCTGAAGTAAATGAGCGAGTGGAATCTGCTAAATAATGTTAGAACATGTTAGTAAACGAATAGTGACAATCAATTTGAAGTTGTTTTGTAAAAGACATTAATGTTTCTTTTAGCCGAGAAACTGTAGTACATACATTAACATTGACACAGCAGGAGAAAGGAAGAGGCCACTCAGCACACGTTAACTTATGTAGATAAGTGGTTGGGTATGGGTAGCGGTGAGATTTCAGCATTGTTCAAGTATGAGCAGTCTTCAGATATGGGCAGTGATCAGATAAGGGCACTGGTGAAATATGTCCAGTGTTGAGGGATCAGCGGTGGTGAGATATGAGCAGTGGTGAGGGATCAGCGGTGGTGAGATATGAGCAGTGGTGAGGGATCAGCGGTGGTGAGATATGAGCAGTGGTGAGGGATCAGCGGTGGTGAGATATGAGCAGTGGTGAGGGATCAGCGGTGGTGAGATATGAGCAGTGGTGAGGGATCAACCGTGGTGAGATATGAGCAGTGGTGAGGGATCAGCGGTGGTGAGATATGAGCAGTGGTGAGGGATCAGCGGTGGTGAGATATGAGCAGTGGTGAGGGATCAGCGGTGGTGAGATATGAGCAGTGGTGAGGGATCAGCGGTGGTGAGATATGAGCAGTGGTGAGGGATCAGCGGTGGTGAGATATGAGCAGTGGTGAGGGATCAGCGGTGGTGAGATATGAGCATTGGTGAGGGATCAGCGGTGGTGAGATATGAGCAGTGGTGAGGGATCAGCGGTGGTGAGATATGAGCAGTGGTGAGGGATCAGCGGTGGTGAGATATGAGCAGTGGTGAGGGATCAACCGTGGTGAGATATGAGCAGTGGTGAGGGATCAGCGGTGGTGAGATATGAGCAGTGGTGAGGTGTCAGCGGTGGTGAGATATGAGCAGTGGTGAGGGATCAGCGGTGGTGAGATATGAGCAGTGGTGAGGGATCAACCGTGGTGAGATATGAGCAGTGGTGAGGGATCAGCGGTGGTGAGATATGAGCAGTGGTGAGGGATCAACCGTGGTGAGATATGAGCAGTGGTGAGGGATCAGCGGTGGTGAGATATGAGCAGTGGTGAGGGATCAGCGGTGGTGAGATATGAGCAGTGGTGAGGGATCAGCGGCGGTGAGATATGAGCAGTGGTGAGGGATCAGCAATGGTGAGGAATGGGCAATGATAAGGGATGGGCAGTGATGTAGAATGAGCAGTAGTGGAGTACAGACTGTGTTGAGGTACGGACAGTACGTAGCGTCGTTAGATATGGCCAGTCATTAGATATGGGCAGTGGGACAGTTATAAGCAATAGTGAGATGTGGGCAGAGGTGAGGTGTGGGCAATGATGAAGTATGGACAGCAATGAGGTATAGGCAGTAGTGAGGTATGGGCAATGGTGAGTTTGGGCAGTTGTGAGGTATTGGCAATGGTGAGGTATTGGCAGTGGTGCGGTTGCAGCAGTAGTCAGGTGTGGACAGCAGTTATGTATGGGCAGTGGTGCAGTAGAGGCAGTGATGTGATATGGGCAGTGATGAAGTATGGACAGTTATGATGTTTGGGATAGTAGTGAGGTATGGGCAGTAGTGAGGTATGGGCAATGGTGTATGTTGGGCAGTGGTGAGATATGAGCAATAGTGAAGTATCAGCAATAGTGAGGTATGGGCAGAGGTGAGAGTTGGATCATAGTGAGGTATGGGCAGTGGTTTGGGATGGATCATTGAGAGGTTTGGGCAGTGATGAGCTATGGGCAGTGGTGAGGGATGGGAAGTGTTGAGGTATAGGCAATGGTGAAGTATAGGCAGTGGTGAGATATGAGCAGTGGGGAGATATCGACAGTGATGAGACAATTCTAATGGTGCGGTATAGGCAGTCGTGAGCAATGGGCGGTGGTGAGATTTGGGCCATGTTGAGGTAATGGCAATGATGAGCTATGGGCGGTAGTGAGGTATGGTCACTAATGATATATGGGCAGTAGTGGAGTATGAACTGTGTTGATGCATGAACAGTGGCCCTGTATGTATATTTGTTAGATATGGCCAGTCGTTAGATATGGGCAGTGAGACAGTCATAATGAAATATGGGCTGTGGTGAGATACAGGCATTAGTGAGATATTGGCAATGATGGTGTATGGGCAGTCGTGAGGTATGGGCAGTTGTGAAGTATGGGCAGTTGTGAAGTATGGGCAGTGGTGAGGTTTGGGCAGCGGTGAGATATTGGCAATTGTGCGGGATGGGCAATGGTGAGGTATGGGCAATGGTGAGATATGGGCAATGATGAGGGAATGGCAGTAGTGAGGTATGGATGGTCGTGATGTATGGGAAGTGGTGAGTTTTGGGCAGTGGTGGGGTAGAGGCAGTGGTGAGATATGGGCAGTGGTGAGGTATTGGCAATGGTGAGGTATGGGCACTGTTGAGATATGGGTAGTGGTGAGGTATGGGAAATTGCACGGTTTGGGCAGTGGTGAGGGATGGGTACTGGTGAGGTTTGGGCAGTGATGAGGTATAGGCAGAGGTGACGTATGGACACTGATGAGATATAGGCAGTGGTATAATTTGGGCAGTGTTGACGTACAGGCAATCATGGGCATTGGTGAGGGACGGGCATTAGTGAGGTATAGATGTTGGTGTAATATGGGCTGTGGTGACGTATGGACTGTTGTGAGTTATCAGTAGTGGTGAGGTATGGACGGCAGTGAGATATGGGCAGTAGTGAGGTTTCAGCAGTGGTGAGGTATGAGCAGTGATGAGGTATGGGCTGTGGTGAGGTTTGGGCAGTGGTGAGGTATGGACTGATGAGACATGGGTAGTGGTGAGGTATAGGCAGTGGTATAATATAGGCAGGTTTGAGATATGGGCAGTGGTATAATATGGGCAGGGTTGAGATATGGACAGTGGTATAATATGAGCAGTGGTGAGATACTGACATTCGTGCATTATGGGCATTGGTGAAGTATGGGCAGTGGTGTAATATGAACAGTGGTGATGTACAGACAGTCGTGCATTATGGGCATTGGTGAGTTATGGGCAGTGGTGAAATATGGGCAGTGGTGAAATATGGGCAGTGGTGATGTACAGACAGTCGTGTGTTATGGGCATTGGTGAGTTATGGGCTGTGGTCAAGTATGAACGGTCGTGAGTTATCAGCAGTGGTGAACTATAGACGGTGGTGAGATTTGGACAGTGTCGTGGTTTTTGGCAGCAGTCAGGTGTGGGCAGGGGCAATGGTGAGGTTTGAGCAGTGGTGAGGTATAGACGGTGGCGAGTAATGGGCAATGGTGTGGGTTGGACTGTGGTGAACTTTGGGAATTGGTAAGGTGTGGGTGGTGGTGAGGTATGGGTAATGGTGAGGTATGGGCAGTGGTGAGGTATGGGCAGTGGTGGGGTATGGGCAGTGATGAGGTATGGGCGGTGTTGAGGTATGGGCGGTGATGAGGTATGGGCGGTGATGAGGTATGGGCGGTGATGAGGTATGGGCGGTGATGAGGTATGGGCGGTGATGAGGTATGGGCGGTGGTGAGGTATGGGCGGTGTTGAGGTATGGGCGGTGTTGAGGTATGGGCGGTGATGAGGTATGGGCGGTGATGAGGTATGGGCGGTGATGAGGTATGGGCGGTGATGAGGTATGGGCGGTGTTGAGGTATGGGCGATGATGAGGTATGGGCGGTGATGAGGTATGGGCGGTGATGAGGTATGGGCGGTGTTGAGGTATGGGCGGTGGTGAGGTATGGGCGGTGGTGAGGTATGGGCGGTGGTGAGGTATGGGTGGTGATGAGGTATGGGCGGTGATGAGGTATGGGCGGTGATGAGGTATGGGCGGTGATGAGGTATGGGCGGTGATGAGGTATGGGTGGTGATGAGGTATGGGCAGTGATGAGGTATGGGCAGTGATGAGGTATGGGCAGTGATGAGGTATGGGCGGTGATGAGGTATGGGCGGTGATGAGGTATGGGCAGTGTTCAGCAATAGGCAGTAGTGAGATATGGGCTGTGTTGAGATATGGTTCATGGTGAGAAGTAAGATGGTGGTGAATATATTGAGTTGTCAATTATAGACACATTGTCAGTTATGGGCAATAGTGAGGTGTGGACGGTGGTGAGGAATGGACAGTGTTCAGCAATAGGCAGTAGTGAGATATGGGCTGTGTTGAGATATGGTTCATGGTGAGAAGTAAGATGGTGGTGAATATAGTGAGTTGTCAATTATAGACACATTGTCAGTTATGGGCAATAGTGAGGTGTGGACGGTGGTGAGGAATGGACACTGGTCAGTTATTGACAGGGGTCAGTTATGGGGAGTGATGAAGTATCGGCAGTGATTAGTTAAGGGTATTAGTGAGGTGTGGGTCGTGGTTAGATCGGTTATGGACAATGGTCAGCCATGGGCAGTAGTTTGGTGTGAACAGTCTTAATAGAGAAAAAGTGCTTTGCCCGGCTGCGAGAGTGAGGAACTTTTAACCCTGCGGCTATAGAGCACGCAGCTCTGAGTGGGTCACTGCAGAGAGCAGTTAGCAGCTGCAGGATTGGAGTTATACCGCGGGCGGTGCTGGACGGCAAACTCACATCGTGCCAATTACTGGAAAGCTGCGGACAAGCGTGGTTACAGGGGCTTGCGGAAGCAGCATCCAGAATTTTCACTTTTAAAATCGTTAAAAAAAAAACCTTCTTCTCCAGTTTATAAAATGCCCGGTGTCCCAGTGTGTACCCCAGTATTATTAAAACCCATTTTAACAAATGCAGCGGGGTTAGGCCAAATAGTGTGAGCGGTGATGAAGAGGGAATCTCACCAGTCCAACACCGGAATCCGACCCCAGAGTTAAACCGCTTCTTATGTGCATACTAAAAGGTACAGTAGAATTGCACCAGCACAAATGGCTCTCAGAATATTACTGAATGAAACCACAAATATTTCCAAACATTAGCGTGACGGTGAAGGCCGACACCATTCGGAGAATATAAAAGCTCACAGAGGGCGAAATTGGATTTGACCAATGATGTAAATTAGGGGACTCGTTTTTGCCCTCCGTTTTCTCCAGTTGTATCGAGCGACCGGCGCCATATGCATCCATGCCCATGTTCAAGTTCACCCCCATAAAGTCTCACGGTCAGTGAGTCCTTATGAGAAAGGACACGTTTGAAACACACAGGAGTAGAAACTCGCATTAGGCGTGAGGGCAAAGCGGCCGCCTGTTATCCAGTTATCCGATATCCAGTTTCATTGAAGTCAATAGAATGGGGCGTGTGACAGGCGGCCGATTCGATGCCGCCTGATTTGCCCTACTGACTAACACCCATCTCTACCCCATAAACTCGTCAGCCTTGAAAGACTGCACGGAGCAAGGCGATCGTATAGAGGTACGCACAATGCTAAGGGGCATTCTGAAGCAGTCTTTCGGGTTACACCTCATTGCAGAACAAGGAGAGCAGTCATTCAACCCGATTTTCATTTCCACTGTGAATTGGGCTGGCGATTTGCTCCCGCCCGTTTTGCCCTAGACTCCAAGGCCAATTTTAACCCCCGTGTTTTCCGTGGCCCGAATTGTCTCCCTCCGATCATGCGGAAGCGCAAAACGGCAGCCCCTTCTACACTCCGTGCGGGTTCCCTGTCCCTTGACTTGAAACATTTCAAAATAATTCCGGCTGGCGCCAATTTCACGAAATCAATTTCAGTGAAATAGGTGAACAGTATTTCGATAGTTCGATTTATATTTGGTGTTCAAATGTTAAATCAACTTCTACCTGTACCAAACAGGAGAGAGACAAACCCTGACGGAGGCACATGTAACCCATTCATCTCAAAAAGGCTAAAAGTCCCGCTGAATTACTGCGGGAGGGAATTCCATACACACACGTTATTGATTGAGTGGTATTGCAAAGAGTAGCTTGCGGTTTATATTACCGTACAGGGGGCAACAGGAATTGGAGCATCGCGCTGTCGTTGACAGCCCCAAACATTTCAGCACCGCAAGCTGGACAAATTCAAGCGGCTGTTTCTCAGGTGCACCGAGATACAGCCGGAGGAAAATGGGAATTAAGAGTCTGCCGTTACCGTATGCAGCAGGAAGAGATTAGTCCCGGTATGAGTCAGAGATTCTGGTCTCTGAATATTCCACCAAAATAATTAACTGGAACTCCGCTTTCAACAGAAGTTGCGATTTTGATGGTTTGACGCAATTTTAACCTGCGGCAAACCCAGTGATAGAACGGACAGACCCATCGGAGGGAGCCCGCACGGGAAAATGGTTAACACAGGACAGAGAAAGACACTTAAAGTAAATTGAGTTGAGACCTGTTCTCACCATTGCAGCCGATGACCGAGTAAACCAGCAGGATGTACAAACACTTCACGGACCCAGGAACCGCCATTTCCACCAATGCCTCCGGTCCTCTGAGCATTCAGTCTTATTAAACTTTTATTTATTACTTCGTTTTATCAGAAATAGTCAGCGATACACTGCAAGGAACATCTGTTTCTGGCAGGTTGGAAGAACAGAACAACATTAATATAATAATGGATACAGTTAAATCGACTGGGGTGAAATTGGGACACAATGAGCAGGGACGCAAAATAGGCGGAATCGCATTTGCGGACTGTTCTACCGCACACCCGATATTCCGCTCTTTTGAAGTCAATGGAATTGACTGTGTCTTGCCCAATTCCAATTACACCTCCGTGGCCTCGAAACCATCACCTGTGTTATTAAGGTGCTAAAAGCTCGGGGGATATCTGTTTTGGGAGGCAGGGCACAGACAGAATGACAGCACATGGGCAGCGCATTTTACACTCCGCCCCGATTTTGGTTTCCACTGAAGTCAGTGAAAACCAAAACCGGGCGTGCGTTAACTGGGCTCCCATCCGCTTTCGCCCGTTTTGCCCTCCCGCAGTTTCGCCCCTGGCTCTTGGAATCTGAAACATGCAGATCGAATGGACAGATACAGAATGCAAGTTAATTGTGACTCGTCGATTTCGGGTTAATGCAGAATAAATGTTTCTGTAAAGCATTGTGGATATTGGGACAAGATCAAATGTATGGAGGCCTGTAGATCAGTCAGGGGCATTGCAAATGCCAATTCCCGCCTCCAATTTCCCATTTGAAAACATGGTCCCGACTAAGAACACATTGGCACCGATATAAGTGCAGTGGAGTAAGGCTATAGAATTTGTGAAACATTTAATTTACACTGCTGGCCTCATGTTTTCGGCTCAATTTTAATCTCATCACATAACACCCCCGTATAAAGTTTTATATGTCACATAGAGTTACATCAAGTCTACAGCACTGGATCAGGCCATTCGGCCCAACCGGACTATACCGGTGTTTATTCTCCACACTAGCCTCCTCCCACCTCATCATCTCACCCTATCAGCATATCCTTCTATTCCTTTCTCCCTCATGTATTTATCTAACTTCCCCCTTAAATGCATCTATGCTACTCACCTCAACTACTCCTTGTGGTAGCAAGTTCCACATTCTCACCACTCTCTGGATAAAGAAGTTTCTCCTGAATTACCTGTTGGATTTATTAGCGACTATCTTATATTTATGACCTCTAGTTTTGGATTCCCCCCACAGGTGGAAACATTCCCTCTATGACTACCCTATCAAACCTGTCATAATCTTAAAGACCTCTATCAGGTCGCCCCCTCAGCCTTCCCTTCTCCGGAGAATATGCGTGTGTGTGTAAAGGTTGATATTGTGTTCCAAGTTGATTAACTAGTGAAATTTCAACAAATTAAAGCACATACATAACGGCACAATTCTACATAATGACTAGTTGCGGACTCACAAACTTTTCATGCATTCTGCTTCTCCGACAAAACGTGATATATCGTCTTTTTGAATCAGACAGTCTGTCTCTCACTCCATCACAAACTTCAGTGCAGCTCCCAGAGACGGGATCTCCTCCTTCCCGATTTTCTCACTCTCTCCAGCCCCCAAACCTGATGTTTATATATCCTATTTTCTCTTTGATCTGCCCAGAGATTACCAGTGCGGACATATTAAAAAAATGTTCATTTGTTTCACAACGTCTTGTTTGCTCATCCGTCACTCTGATAATGTCTGTTCCAAAGTTAATTGAGTATGACTCGAACAAAATAAATGTTCTTCACACCTGACGAACATGACCCTTGGCTCTGCTCGGACATCAAACCAGCCTTGAGGATCAAGTACAAAGAGTATATATACAGCAGTCACGGCCGCTGGCAGCTGTCCCTCGACTTAACATTTCCAGGCACAAAGCAAAAATTTCCTATCTACAAATTGGGGTTGTATTCTCTGGAGTTTAGAAGGATAAAGGGTGATCTGATCGAAGTTTA